>NW_013666074.1:348091-375139 GCF_000517525.1 Limulus polyphemus | reverse complement strand
TAGCATTCTTTTGTATTACTCTAAAAATCCTGTATTCAAAGATAAAGATACTAATGTTTTGCAGGTCTTTGCCAGTGTGTGTGTGTGTGTGTGTGTGTATATATATATATATATATACATATATCCAGCATAAAGATGCTTTGCGGGCTTTATGGCATAACCAGGTTTCATTCGCCCGAGCCCCTGGGCAGTTGATACTATTAAGTTCTTTTATATATTTGCTGCATAATTTTATTCACAATACCCCTCAGTGTTACATTTTATAAGCTTGATAAAAAATAATAAGAGCATAAATGTAAACGTATGTTGCAAACTTTATGTGCAGACTGTTTCAAGACTCAAAAAGGACCAATACTGAAAAAGGTACAAGGGTATATGCTAGAGTAGTAATAGCCAAGGCTCTCCTCCCTCCACACTAAATGGTATATGCTAGAGTAGTAATAGCCTAGAGTAGTAACAGCCTAGGCTCTCCTCCCTCCATGCTAAATGGTATATGCTAGAGTAGTAACAGCCTATGCTCTCCTCCCTCCATGCTAAATGGTATATGCTATAGTAGTAACAGCCTAGGCTCTCCTCCCTCCACACTAAATGGTATACCATAGAGTAGTAATAGTCTAGGCTCCTCTCCCTCCACATTAAATGGTACATACTAGAATAGTAATAGCCTAACCTAAGCTCCCCTCCTTTCACACTAAATGGTATATGCTAGAGTAGTAATAGCCTAGGCTCCCTTCCCTCCACACTAAATGGTAGATGACAGAGTAGTAATAGCTTAGGCTCCCCTCCTTTCACACTAAATGGTGTATGCTAGAGTAGTAATAGCCTAGGCTCCCCTCAATCCACACTAAATGGCATATGCTAGAGTAGTAACAGCCTAGGCTCTCCTCCCTCCATGCTAAATGGTATATGCTAGAGTAGTAACAGTCTAGCCTCTCCTCCCTCCATGCTAAATGGTATGTGCTAGAGTAGTAACAGCCTAGGCTCTCCTCCCTCCATGCTAAATGGTATATGCTGAAGTAGTAATAGCCTAGGCCACTCTCCCTCCACACTAAATGGTATATGCTGGAGTAGTAATAGCCTAGGCTCCTCTCCCTCCACACTAAATGGTATATACTAGAGTAGTAATAGCCTAGCCTAGCCTAAGCTCCCCTCCTTTCACACTAAATGGTATATGCTAGAGTAGTAATAGCCTTAGCTCTCCTCCCTCCACACTAAATGGTATATGCTAGAGTAGTAATAGCCTAGGCTCCTCTCCCTCCACACTAAATGGTATATGCTGGAGTAGTAATAGCCTTAGCTCTCCCCTCCACACTAAATGCATGGAGTTCTTATCACAGCATAGGTGTTGTTGCTCAGACAAAGGTGGTGTAGTAGCTCAGGATTCAACCTTGCAATCTTCAAATCCTGAAATGGACACTTTAACACTAGGCTACTGATATAACAGAATCAATATCAAAATATAAATATCTAGATAGTTATAACAATGGTATTTGTCAATTGTAAAAAAAATTCTTTTGAATGAATCTAAAGAAATCACAAATATCAACAAACTAATGATTAATCACAAATGCAAGTAATTTCTCATTACTTTGCCCTTTATACTAACTCAGCTCAAGTAACTTTTAGCAGCAGTGAAATGTTCCATAAATAGAAGAGTTCAGTGATAATGTATGCATTCTGCATAAAACGTTGATGCTTTTAGTAAACTAAAAATCAATACTTCAGTAATTTATAGTATCATGATATATACATTTCACCGTATATAAAATCTTAATGGAAATATAATTCCCATAAAAATTAACATCAAATGACCCTTTTTCCACCACTAACATCAGCTTGTTCTACCATTTCTAAAAATAATTTTCATACATGGTAACAAAACTTTTTAACACTCAATATTAAAATTTCTTCATAAAATTATTGTTTTTAAACTGCAAGTCTCTGTAAAATATATAAACAAGATAAAAATTACTGTGTCCCGACTTTAGTGACTAACTCACTGGTTTAACTGGAAATATCTTAATAAATGGTAAACTCTCACATGCACACATATAACAAACTCACACACACACATCCTTACAAACACAACCACCTGAAATGTGTTCCTTACAAAAACTTGTATAAATCTATGATGAAATGGTGAAACATAATGTAGTTTTTCAATATTTTGTGTACAATATCCTTTAATTCCTAATAATTGAGCAAAATGTGTTTCCTAAATGTCAGTAATGAGAACTAATAGACCAATCACTTTTTGCCCACTGACATATTCCATCTTGTTGTTACTATATTAACCAGTGAATGATCCTTAAATCTACATAAAATATCAAAATCTTTCATTTCCTTTACGTAGGCTACTGTATTTTGTTGACAGTGCTCAAATTTATTAAGACATGAATGTTTGTAATATTTTTCAAGCTGTATTAGTTTCAACCTGGCTTGTGAACACATCACAGACTGTTTTATATTAGACAGCAACTGATAATACATGTATACACATACACCTATCAAACTGATATGTTGTACTTCAGCATCTGTAGTTGGTGAGGAAGCTACAGGTACATCTAATAGTGATGTTCCAATCTCATCATGCATACTATAATTTGGCAATATTATTAAAAAGCATAAAATAAGCTTTATTTCAGTTTATTTTTAATCTATTGTTCCAGAATTAGAACTAGAAAATATTTTTAAACCTTAACCAATCTCATGTCCAACTTTAATGAGCTGATAAAAAATCTCCATGGGTTCTTCACAGAATTCTAAGTAATTTATATCTATGAATATTCCACTCACATATCTTAGTTATGAAGCCACTTTCTGTTCATCATTTCGATTTTGCTTAAATGGATAAATGGTTGAAATAGCATTCTTACGCAATACCACAAAGGAAATTGTGTATAAAATATTTAGGTTGTTCTCTTAAAATTTATCTAGACATCACATCATCTAGGTAATCTTTTTCAGATTACACATAACTAAAAGTTAGTTAGTAACCTTGTAAAATAAAAGGACACACCTACCTGGACTACATAAATCTATGCATGTTTTTGAAGACAATTTATTTCACATTCTACTTGTTATATGACCAGTATTTTATTTGTGATCCTGTTAAATACATGGCACCGTTTCTCTGGACTAGTTTTGTTTATAGTTTTAGAAACTATTATAAGTCATCTGCCTATTACATGACTAATATGGTGCTAATAACCTGTACTATTAATATCTTTGTATGATGGAAGAAAAAACATTATTTTTGAGAACTGTGATGTCTTGTTTTCAATCACAGTACAAATGGTTCGGTTTACACACATACATACACAGAGGAACACACATACACATCCCATTTTTCAAATAATATTAAACACATTGAAGTTTTTAAACATTAAAAGACAAAATACCAGTAAAAATTGTGTAGTTATCAAAATCTACAGAAACACATGTACATGCAGTGTTCTGGATTTTAAAACAATCTGTAAACATTTGTTATTTTGGTTCCTTGACATAATAAAACAACATTTTAAAAAAATGTATATTAGTGGAGGAAGGCTCAAATCACTTTGTACAATAAAAACCACAAATAAACAGAACAATTCTCATATTAACGCATCTACTACATTCTACTGTAAAATCCTAATATTTTTAATCCCTATAACAACATGTCAAAGTAATAATTTCCCTTACACAAAAACACAATTTGTACTTTGTACTGTCAGTTTTCTAATTCACTTACTGTATAACAGTTCATCTGTTTTCATTATAAACAAACACCTAAACACCACCAGAAACTTATCTTTTTTTTTTGTAACAAAATTCTCATATTAATGATGATGCATGTCATACATCTGAGAGAACAATATATCTTCATTGTTTATCACTACAAAGAAATTGAACTACTTATAGTCTGGCTAAAATAGCAAATCAACATTTTGCACATTTCTGTAAAATGAGAAAACTCAAGACTAAAACAATATATGTATGAAATAAACGAAATTTATTGTGAACAATAAACAGTATCAAACCTACCTAATACTATGGTTCTTCCAACCTTGGCTTAGGCAGCATGCTTTGGTTAATTGATGTTTACTTGTAAAATATTCCTTTCACTCTTCAGAATGAAAGTGTTTGAACACTCTTCTTTCATGGTAAAGCAGTACAGTTTATAACTCAAGCTAAAATAGATTATGTTCCTTTGTGTGATATCCATAGCTCAGAACTATATTATTATTACTTGCCAATGAAAGTTCCAAAGCTTTGCATTCTGTATAATTTGATTTTAAAAACAATCTCCATGGGTGTGAATTCTTTTTTATAGTTACTTAATGTATTACAGGTTAAAATTAAGACAAACTGGATATGTGTTTTATATGTATTTGCAACATGGGATTTTGTGAGATTTGTACGACAATTTTAAATATGTTTATCACCTTCACAATTTTTATTAAAACAAACTGCGACATCCACCAATGTTTTTGTAATGAACTGTTAAAAAAGTAAATAGAAAAAAAGTGTTAGACCTTGATTTTCCAAAAATGGCAGTAATGGTTGTTGAACCAAATTTTCTGTCTTATTAGCAACAAAAATAAGAGTTATAGTATAACTTATCATAAATAAATTATGGAAAGATGTATATGTAAACTGGTTCTATATCATACTGATTTTAATATTACTTGTCTTGCTGATATACCTTCAACCATCTTCTTGAGATATCCAATAATTGATACATATAAGATAGTATATGTCATGTTTTTTAAACTCATGTGACTGAAGAGTTATCTTCACAAAATACCCCTCAGTAAAGGATGTGTTTGCTACAAACACATGAAGGAACAATCATAAACGTTAAATACACTACACATATGAAAGTAGAAAAGCAGAATAAACATAATAAAGATGACACTAAATCTAGACTACTGATAAAACAAGATGATGAACTAAACAAAATCAACACTGTATACATTTCTCTAAAGGAAACAGGATAAATAATATGTAAAATCAACACTGCATACATCATATTGATAAATCAGGACAAAAGTACACAAAATTTACAATGCGTACATTGTTATGGATGGAACAGGATGAAGAAGTATAGAAAATCTATACTGCATACATTGCTATACACACACACACACATGCACATGAATGAAATGTTTAATGGGTGATGATACGTCTAAATATGCTATCTGCTATTGGAGTCAGGAGAATAGGCACATAATGAGAATGGAAAACGACATTCCTAAAATGTCAATGCTTAGGTTGGAATAATGGGTGACCATATTTTGGCCCATTTTTTTAAACAATAGGTAAGATGGACAGTAGGTAAGTATTTACAAATTGACTGTGTTTTAGATGATATCTATCCAGATCCTAACAAGAAATTGACTTCCACTGGATGGTGCTCCTTCTCATTACAATAAAAGAGTTCAGAATTGTCTTTATAATGTGTTCCATAATCAATGGATTGACCAAAAAGGATCACATGAATGGCTACCAAATTCTCCTGAACTCACACCACTACTTCTTGCAGGGATTTCTAAGAACCGAGATATACAGCATGCCACCAAACAACAATACTAGAGAATTAAAAGTGAAAACAGTTGAGAAATGCATAAAATATTACACCAGATCAGTAAAAAAACATCCCACATTATTTTTGTGATTGATTTGCACAATGCCTTGAGGTTAATGGAGCCCTTTTTGAGCAGCTGTTTAAAATTAGCAAGTTAAACAACAGATATGTTAAATGGTTACATAATACTGTAAAATAAGTTTAAGATATACTCCAAATTATCAAGCCGGGTTTTTAGGAAAAAACCATATGGTAACTGAATTCTCTTACACCCAGTATATATGTGTGTGTGTGTGTATATACATAGGGGGTTAATTGAACTTTCTAAGAATAATAAGTTAATGCAATGCCTGGAGATGTAAGCCATGGCCACAGGTGGCATGTTTAGCACCTAAATATTTGGCTTGCAGCAACTTCCCAACCATTCCACAATGCAATGCAATATAGATAAGGTTTGAGATACTGTTATAGCCTTTCCAACAATGGATATTCATACAATGAAAATGCCAAATGATGTAGAGCCACGGGTCTCAGCATTTCAAAGAAGGAAGCCTTCAATATGCTACAGGAAATAGAAAAAGTTACAGAACTGTGTGTTTATGCTTATACAGCAATAGGCTCCCATATCATATCCCAAGCTAATCTGGAGCAATGCCCTCCATTGTAATGTGTAGACTTTGGTTACAAAAAAAAAACCCTCCTTGTGATTTTTAGATTTCCCTGAAGATGGTATAAGTGTATTCCAAAATGTTTGAACCTTTGTAAATAAAATGTTTTGTGTTTTACCAACTGTCTTCATCTTCATTATCACACCTCTAAACTTACATTCTTCAACAGTTTTCAAAGAAAAAACATACACTACCACAGAACCTTGTTCAACAAATATGATAGGAGGAAAAAATATTAAAACATAAAAGACAGAAATAGCAACATATGCCAGTATCTCAATGAGATGGTTGATGGAACATTCAGTACAGCGAGGTTCAGTTTTTTTAAGTGTTCTATATACTTCAAACATTTTTCTCTGAACTTGTACAAATAATTTTTAACAACTCTAATAAATGTATTTTCAGTTAATAGAACAATGCATGTAATTACTGTACTGATGTATTTCAAAATACACAGCATTAACTCTACCAACAATTCAGCAATTCTTTGAAAGTTATTTTCAGTTAATAGAACAATGCATGTAATTACTGTACTGATGTATTTCAAAATACACAGCATTAACTCTACCAACAATTCAGCAATTCTTTGAAAGTAGAACTGACTAGTAAGAACTTACATAACTGCATCAGATATGCAAACAAGTCATCAATCCCTTTCAAGTAGAAGTGAATTGCACAGGCACTTTCATAAGTGTGTCAGATATTCAAACAAATAAGTCATCAATCCCTTGCAAGTAGAAATGACTAGTAGAGGCACTTACATAATTGTGTCAGATATGCAAGACCAAAATGCTAATTCCAACTCAGTTTTATAATCAATATTTGGCTAAAAGTCAAAAGTATACATTTCTCATAAACATGGAACCCAATGTCCAATTACACATAGATCAGAAATTCTGAAATAATGTTCCATATTTTCATGTAATATACACACTATAGTTTACAAACAGTTCGAATACATTAGTTAAAAGTTCAACATTGGTGGATAACACAAAATATAATTGCAAGTTGTATTATTATAATGTTAATACAACCACTTTCACATCTAGCTACTTAATGAGGCAAGCATCTTTTATCTGTTCAAGGAAATATTATGTTTTTGAATTCATATTTAAGTTTCATTTTGAGTATTGAAGTGACTTTGTAGAAGTGTTCCAAAACAAGTAATTCCTTCAAATGGAATGGAAAGCACTGAATGCCCTTTTTTATCTACCTGTTTTTGTACTCATATTTATAAATAATACCAGTATGTGATTGATTAACAATGTAATTTGCAGAAGCAAGGTAGTAAGCAACATTTTTAGTGGCTTTCTTTTATATTATTTTTCTTACTACATTATACAACACTTTTTTAATGACTTATTAATATTTTAAATGATAGTAACATCACATGTAGCCAAGATTAATACTATTTTGTAAAGTAAAAGTTAACTAATTTCTAACATAGTTATCAAAATATTACTTCAAAAAACAAGTTAACCCTCTTGCTATGGGTAGGTCAGAGTGCATATCACAACATTTTAGCAACATTCAAAATTTAATCAAACTACATTATTATCAATATAAAGAAATAAATTTGCTATCAAAATGTAGATAATATATCAAATTTTAATATTATATGTTTTAAGTTCTAAAGGTTATAAGAAACTATTTAAAAGAATTCTCAACTTTCTCTAATATGAAAATCATGACATTTGTTCTCTGGGTCTTCTCCCTTGTCTAATTTATTTATCAGCCCTTTCTAAATATGGAATTTAATGTAACTCACTTGTTTTGTTTTTTTTTAAGTTTAAGCATAAACTACACAATGGGCTATCTGTGCTCTGCCCACCACGGGTATCAAAACCCAGATTCTAGCCTTATAAGTCCGCAGACATACTGCTGTGCTACTGGGGGGCTATAATATAGATATCACTGAGGAAAAGACTAATTCTTATAGCCTTCAATCTTATTTGGTTACAGAGCCATAAACTAGAAAATCAGATCAACTTGCCATGCCCAATTATCTCATCCACTCTTCAACAAATTGCCAATAGTCCCTCTGACATTTTTATACTACGTTATTTATAATCAATAGAAAGCTAAAGTTTTAATCTATCAAATGGCGTACTACATTACACTGTTTTCTCTACAGAGAATTGTCTATTTCACCTCCAGTTTTGTTTGCTTTGTGCATGTTATTTTTCTATGTTCTCAGGTGCATTATTTAAGTAAATAAAAATTATTTAGTGTACTAGTACCATTAGTATAAAAAAAGGCTTAAATTTCATGGGCAACTAACAGCAAAAAACAAGGACAAAGGTAAGTACTATATTTCTTGTTTTTCATTTGTATTCTTTATTCATTTTATAAAAGTAACTAAAATGTAAAAATCAGAAACATATTTAGTTAGATTAGGTAGAATAATGAAAAATAATAATAATAAAAATTCTTTGATTGCAAGCAGCTTGTGAATTATACCATTCAATAAGATAATGTGAGCTACACATATGCTGAGTGATTTATAACTTGTGTAGTAGGACTATTAGTTAGACATGGCTCAAAGGAGAATAAAACAATAAAATTAAGTATAAACAGTATGTATACTGTTACGAACCTTTTTAGGATAAACAAATGTAGGTTCCTGTTAAAATCTGAAGTCATTTTAGAAAGAAAAAAGGGTAATCTAAATTTATTTCATATTTTTTTATGGTGGTTACAAGGTTGTTTGGGTCAACCGAGTCCACATAGAGTTAGGGTAGAGAAAATAACAGATAAAATATAGTTTTAGTGAATAAAAAACATTTTATATTTATTTAGGAGGTTTTATATGAGGAAAGGTATTCTCAATATTATAATGAAAATCACTTTGCACTCAAAGCAGTCAACACTCTTGACTCCACATATTCACAGACAAGTTTTTAGTTAAAATACTTAATTAAGAAATCTGACTTTTTTTATTTACTGAAAGCTTACCATATTTTGTGAAGATACATAACACATATTAGTTTGTAAATTCTGATAGTTACTTTGAAGTTACAAGGTTAGTCATTGACGGACCATGTATTGAAAGTGTTAAATCACTTTTAAATGGAAATTTGACTAATGTAAAAAGGCCTCCACATCACCCCTTCTAGCCAATCTCTCAACCATGCTTTCACAAACATTTTACTATTATAAACTGATCTTCACATCAGTCTTTCTGGCCATACCATTTCCTAATGTAATATGGCCACCACATGATTTCTTGTACTTACACCTCACACCTTTTAAATGAAATGTTACCACTAGAAAACTTCTACATCATCCCTTTTACCCTCACAATATCTTAAAAGAAAGATTTTCTAAAACAAAGAGTGGAATACACACTGCCCCTTTTAACAATTTTCTTTTTATAAAAGATATATATCTAAAAAATATACACCTTTTTATTGGAGTAATATTATTAGTTATTTTCCATGAAAAAGAAGAAACAGGTTCATTTCATCACCTTCTTTGTGTTCTTTTATTATGACCCATGATAGTGGTTCATAATAGGGATCGCAAGGAATTGTACAAAACCCTAATAGAATGTTCAGACAAAAAGCACCTTAAGCAGTAAAGATTCAGTTCAAACAACACTTTAAAACCTGATATAAAAATGCACACATAAGACTTATAAAGAAAAGAAAAAAATGCTAAAAATGACCCATTTCTAATTCTTCTTCTTCTTATTATTATTCTCTTGTCAGCCTACAACAAAATTGACTTGGTATATTTCACCCATGCCTTTTGTAGAACACTAAATAAGATACTGCAAAGCATAAATAGATAAGCATAAAAAACATCATAATCTTAGTGTAAATGATGGTATCATTACCCCATTGAAGTTAAGTTTTTTATAGATATCTGGTGTTTCTTTTAAAAAGCTTAATTACAGGGTGAAACACGAATTACCAGTCAATAATAGATGAACATTAGATGACTGTAACATGTTGATACTCAATGCTTTGTAAACCATACAACTGGTGTCTTTAGGGAGCCAACCCCTATATTATGTATGAAATGAAAACTGTATCAGCTAGCTACTAACTATGTTTATTATCATTACAATGTATAAAGTTAGTTGCCATACCAAGTAATCCTTTGCCTATAGTTGAGCATGAAGAAAGCCAACAAACAAGATAAATAAAAAACTGGGAATTAAAAAACCTGTTAATAGGGATCGTAAAAAAAAAGTAAGAAAACAAGGCTGGAGATACTGTAGATACTATTTACTCAAACTACAAATCCCTATTTTGACTCTGCCATGTAATTCTTGGTAACAGCGTGTAGCCAAAATAGATTTCTAGTTTGAGTAAATAATGTCTACAGTATCTCCAGCCTTGTTTCATTTATTGTCTTTTACAATCCCTATTTCCAGGTTTTTAAATTCCCAATTTTTTATTTATCCTGTTTTTTAAAGCCAAAATAAATTTCAGTTTCTAAATTCTAAGCAAATAAAATATCTAACTGAGTTAGAGTAAAAGCCAAGACCAATTTTTGAAATCAGCTCACAAAATGGGTTTCATACATGTTTTATCGGCCTTGCACACTTAATATTGTTTTATCTGGATAACTGTGTGTGTGTTTAAATTTTCCAATAAAATTTTTATCTTAAACCTTAGACCTATTGGTTTTGGGTGTTCATGTTCTTTCTGTGTTTAAACCATAATTATTAGGTTATATGACATAATTAAAAAAAATACATTCTGGTATACGTCAAATATCAATGGATTTGTGGAATTTTCGACTTACCACAGAGCCATTTGAGTAAGACAACTTAATGAAATAGATAATATTGATATATTTCAACAATTTCTACTTAGACACTATGAGAGAAGGTTTGGTGAAAAGATTATGTTACTCTTTTTAGGTAGAGAGGGGGTACAGGAGTTGCAAATCTTTGAAGAGTGTAGACGCATCCCTTTATCTTCTCAACTATAGAGAGTTCCAACAACTTTGATCAATGCCGCCAACCATAGGCTGCCACAAAAAGACATCCAGATCAGCCAGTTCCAGCCCTGACCCAGAACTACTGAATAGTCCCTCACCAAAGAGGTCCAGTAACAAGTTACTGATAACCCTGTCTAAGAGAAACAAGCATTCAAACGCTAAGCCGCTAACTGATGCCAAGTATCATGTGATGTTACAGAACTGTGTGGCGAACACCCTAAGCTCTTCAAACACCAACTACTCCTCAGAAGAATCACAATCATCATGATCCTCAACCTTCCATGCCTAACTCACTAGAGAAAACTGCAAAATCCAAGGAAAAGACAGAAAGTAAAGATGACACCACAAACAACCAGCAATCAGCCTCCACTTCCCAACAGCCAAGATGCCAACACCACCTGCAATCATAGTGGAAGGAATACCCAGTACATACCACCAGCCACAAACAGCCGCTGAGTTGAGACATATATATTCCCGTCGCTCGATTTCTCCAACGATAGACAATTACCAAAAGGGGGAATTGCCATCAAAACAAAACACCCCAACCATAATGCAATGCTTCTTAAACCCTGGCCAGAATCTAGCTTACAGGGAGCAAAAATCACCACCCACATCCCAGGTGAAGGCAGAGGTGATAGATCTTTTCACATTGTTATCCGCGGAGTCCCCTTTGATATCCACAATGACAAAATAATAGAAGAACTTCTCCTGCAAAATATATCAGTATCTAACCCAAGTGAATAAAATCAGCCAGAACAGGCAGGAGACCCTGTTAGTCAGAGTAGTGACAGGTTCAAAAAAAGAAACCCAAGACCTGATAAAAATGGTTTAAATCTATGGTTTGTATACCACACGGTAGAAGCTGCAAAGACTACCCAACCATCTATAATACAGTGTTTCAACTGCCAGAAATTTGGCCACTCCAGGGCAGTATGTACCTCAAGAGTTAGGTGTGTACAATGCAGCGAGAATCACCCTGTCCCAGGATGCCCAAAAGAACATCAAAACGGCACCTATGCTAATTGTGGTGGCCTGCATGTGGCCTCATACAAAGGTTGCTCTAAATACTAACAAGTACGTAGAAAAACAAGACCCACAAATCCAAGCACCCCCACCCTAATCAAATCAGTACAACAGGAAAGATGCCAGCCTCTTATTCAGGGCTTCCCTTCACTTCATAACAACTCAGCACAGCCACCAAGCAACCATGCCAGTACCACCATGATGAGCACTCAAGGAACAACCAGGACGTATGCCCAAACCATGAAACTAACATCTGCCCTGGTCCAAACAAAAATACCCAAAATTATAAATAAATCAAACCAAGAATGGGGCAAAGAGGAAGAAAGATTTCCTGACCACCCCTGGTTTTAACCCAAAAGATCTACCATGATGATGATGATGATAATTATGTTAGTGAGGCCTTGGACTCTTACTGCCTAGAACTGTTTATTAATACTCTGGATAACTCTGGCTACATGCATACCCTTTGGCTGAAGACCTATCTTAAAATAACATAATTTTTAATAAACCTAATATATATATAAAAGCCAGTTGTCATTTTGTGTGTGTATGTCATGCTTATATTATGACCCATTTTTAGTTTAAGTTTGAACTATTCTTACTGAATTTTTTGAAAGTGTATTTGAAAATTATTATTTTCTCAATGTGTGATCGTTTTTCTTTTATAACAAAGGGACAAAATTCACTGAAGGAAGGGCAGGGGGCACACCAAGGGATTTTTACAAAATTCTAACCCATCATATTTTGACAGGTTGGGCAAGGCTAGTGTACTATAATGATTACAGTTTATCATTTACAATATCCAATAAATGACTGAATTGTTTTACTAAAAAACTTTGATAAAACTGATAATATACATGGAATAAATTCATTTCATAACACGTGGTTCAAAAAGGAAAAGTCACAACAGCTGTTTTGCAAGGTAAGACAGGAAAAAGAAATGTAACAAGTAACATAAAGTACTGTTTTTTTTTTATTAATTAAAATGTAAGGACATTATATTACTTTTCTAAAGAAACAAATAATAAATAATGGATAAAATATGTGGTAATTTTTGTTCATTTAATATTTGTGGCTAAATCAGCTTTCACCTTAATGAATAGAACAATTTGTTCTTTGAAAAAGATGCTAAAAATACTTTTCGTATGTAAAATAAGACATTATTTCTTGCTGTCTTTAAACAAGACAAAGTAATTTTATAGTTTGTATACATATTTATAAAAGAAATTATTATAAAAGCTTTTTTCTCCTATAGGAACAGTTGCCAAATTCAACCAGCTCTACAAAACCAGAAGTGAAATGTCACACACTCAACTAGCTCTTTCTCTCTCTCTCGTAATACCACATACTGAAGTAAAAATATTAACTCATTTAATTTTATTATTATAGCGGTTTCTCATATTACCCACACCAGATATGCATTTATTGTGTGTGTATGTGTGTATATACAGAAAGAAAAAAACCTAGTTCTACACTTTTTAAAATGCAAAGAAAATGTTTCATCTAACAATGTAAAGATAATCAAAATGAATATGCTACAAAAGCTTCTCAACGAATAAGTCTGAGAATAAGTACCTTTGCCAATAATTCAATCGTAGACTGACCTCTAATGAACAGGCTAGTTTAACTATTAAGAACACACATAAGCCTACTGTGGAAAACATCTACACATTTTCCACATATGAACTACCTAGTGCTGAAGGGAAATTGTTGAATAGAGGTTTAAACTTCAGTATTCTCCCCATACAACCTCTGGTTTCTGTCATTTAAGCACAACTAATGAACCTTGCTAGGAAACTAGTTATCAATGGCAAGCTTGAAAAATATGATGCATCTTCTAATAAGAAACCAATAATCCAAGAAGCAGAAAAATCAGATCACATCTTCCACTCTAAGTATAATACTATCCCCTAAAATATGATATATTTGGTTCCATGGAATCCGTAAACATAGTCCTTTCATTAATATTTTTGAAGAGTTTAAATGTGAAATAAATATTCTATTAGGAAAACCATGAAAGGTTAAACCTAATTTATGAGATTACGGCCATTCAAAATTTAAGAGGTAATAACAAGATTATCAATCTCAAAGCAGACCAGGATAACAAGATTATTTTAGATGACTGTTCCTTCCATCAGAAAAATGGAAGAATTGCTGAATAATACTATCATTTTAAAACACCTGCAAGAATGTTTTGTTTTGTTTTTAATTTTGTGCAAAGCTACTCGAGGGTTAACTGTGCTAGCCATACCTAACTTAGCAGTGACAGACAAGAGGGAGGGCAGCTAGTCAACACCACTCACCGTCAACTTACGGGCTACTCTTTTACCAACAAATAGTGGGATTGACCATCACATTATAACACCCCCATGGATGAAAGGGCAAGCGTATTCAATGATGGAGATTTGAAACTATGACCCTCAGATTGCAAGTCAAGCTCCCTAACCACCAGGCCTCCTGCAAGATAACCCAACTAATTCTAGAGAAACCAAACTAAATAAGTTCTTACTTCAATAGAAAAAAACTAAAGACATTAACTGCAGTCTATATATCTCCTTTTGAAAACTACTGATCCCAGAACCTCTCAAGCATATGGTTCTCCCAAAATTCACAAAATAGACTGCGCACTAAAAAAAACATAATTTCTACTTCCATGTCATACAATTATTGCCTGAGCAAATTTCTAGCAAGGTTATTACTCCATAAGTACATGTGATCTCTTTTAGATGAAATTCTAAGGAATTTGTACAAAAATTTAAAATTTCTTGATCCTACAACAATTACAGTGAACTATGATGTTCCTTGTTTAACAGGTACCAGTAGCAATACATCTAGATGCCCAAAAGATATTCACCAGTACATCTAACTTCTTATCCAAGATTGAGAAAAATGAATTAGGTTTTACCCAACAAAGTTAAAATCTTATGGACAACTGATATATTCCAATAATGATGTTACCTTCTGTTCCATGTACATGGGTTAAACAATTCAATCACAAGAATTCAGAATTCTGTCTTCAAAAAATACAATGTTAATTATAAAGTAAATTATCCATCACAAACTGGTAGATTTCTTTCTAACATTGTATCTACAACCCATGCATAACACTGTTTTATTTGTGGGGGTAACTTACATATACAGCTGTAGTGAAAGTTCTGAGTGCTTTGTAAGTAAAACCATCAGAAACTCACATGAGAGAGCATAATCACCATCCATCATATATATATTTGAATACTGCAGAAACAAATGACACAGATTTTCAACAGATAGTTTGTATTTTACACAGAGATTTAGATGACAACAAAATAAAAATTAAAGAGGTAGCTTTTGTTTGTTATTAAGCACAGAGCTACACAATGGCTATCTGTGTTGTGCTCATCACAGGTATCAAATCCCAGTTTTTAGAGCTATAAGCCTTCAGACTTACTATTGAGCCACTGAGAAAGGGCCTTAGCAGTTAATATTGAATTTAAAATGTTTAACTTCATGTATTAGTATAGAAAATAACTGACAGCATATTGTTTTTGTTTGCTTTGGATATAATGCAAAGTTACAAAAAAGCTATCTGCACTAGTAATCTCTATCTTTAACTGATATACTAAAGGGAAGGCAGCAAGTCAACATCACCCACCATCAATTCTTGGGCTAAACTAATTGAACATTGGAATTTGACCTTCTCGAATAGTACACCCACAATCCCATAGTACTGAAAATGATTTTTTGGTAACAGCATGTAAAAATAAACCCTCAGATTTGCTGTCAAGCACATTAACCATAAGGCCACAGCTAGCTCATTTGACCAACTGATTTGGGTAATCTTGATATGCCATTGATTGTACAGACTTTCAAATACATCTCATATTGTGACTATGTGTAACAAAGTATGCTGTGCTAATTTAAAGAGATTAAGAGACAAAGAGCCTTGATCATGTCCCCCAAAGAAAATCTGTGAATTTGTGGATTTTCCACATTTTTTGTCAAAAATATAACTAATACATTTTAATACTCATGGGGAAAAAAAAACTCCATTATAAAGAGTTTTCAGTTATTTCTGGATTTGATACCACATCGTGACTATAAAAAACAAATCAATCTTCATATATTTTAATGTTATCCCATTGGATATAACATTATGAAAATGTCGAGAGAGAAACATCAATAAAAATTATATTAGATGTTAGGGAAAAAAACTTTTTTAAATAAATTAAAATAAATATTATTTGTCAAATTCTCTAACCTGCTTAACTTTTAGGACTTTTTTTGAATAACGTGAAATCTACTGTTGCCACTTTAGTTGCTCAACATATTTTGCCAAGATTATATGTGAAGACGTTACATCCTTAAGCCCTACATATATATAAATACCATTTAATAACTAATAAGAGCATTCAGTGCTTTGTACATTCTGCTAAGTGTAATGAGTTGGTGTGTTAATATATAGTGTTTGAAATATACTGTATAAAGCAAAATTCTTTGTATGATGATGTTAGATGTTTCATAGAAACTAAAAAATAAATCAGTTTAACATTTTCTTCTTCTTATTTGAAGAGAAATACAGAATTCACTGGAAATATACAGAAAACAAATTACAGTAAGTTTAAACACATAAAAGGATTCTTGTCTGACATATTTATCATTTTAAATGATTAATAATCAATCCTTCCCCAGCACAAACTTTCTCCTGATTTCCATTAAAATACCTCAGTTCTTGGTTTCCAACGTCATTCAACAGTGAAATGTGATCTGACAATCAACCAGTCAAGATTGAATACTTCTTTTCTAGTTTGAATGCCTTTGAAAATTCACAAAATTGAACATTTGCTTTTGTTACTCAAATCTTTACAGAGTAACTTAACAATGGTTTAAACAACCTGTACATGGCATCCATGTACTCACAATAAATCAGTTAGTTACACACATGCCAAGTCAAAAAACAAAAGTAATCAGATAACAGGTACAAATAATGCTAGTGTAACTAACTGAGACAAATGTAAGAGGATGTTGAGAAACTAGGAGACAAAATTAGGCTTTAACTTCCTCTTCTTCTTCATCTTAGGTATTTCATTCTGTTCTATCCTAGAAAACTATTCCTACCTTCCTAGGAAATTGGTTGCTCTACCTTGTCACGGTGGAAGTACAGATACATGTATCAAAGATAGGTCAAGCATATGTCTAAAACAGAAAAAGAAAATAATATTTTAG
Source organism: Limulus polyphemus (assembly GCF_000517525.1). Lineage (NCBI taxonomy): Eukaryota > Metazoa > Arthropoda > Merostomata > Xiphosura > Limulidae > Limulus > Limulus polyphemus. Next base: position 357,724 of record NW_013666074.1, on the reverse strand, counting down.
GTGCACACACAGTATTTAAAAAATGAAATTGACAGCTAACCAGCTTAACCGTATTTTTTAGCATTAAAAATGTTACAAGAACAAATCCAAAATGGACAATAAGTTCATAAGGTGATGAAACAACCTTGAACTGTTAGAGAGATTGAAGGCATTTCTTAAGAAGCTACTGCTCTTCACCTTCTTCAAATAAAAGCATCTTTTGATCTTAAAGGACAGTCTCATAATAGCCAACTACATTTAATCTTGTACCAAGATGGACACTTTCAAACATCAATCAAACTCAAGAGTACAATGCACTTCAGACACCAAGAGCTTAGAAAGCAAATGTGAAATCTGTTAGAAGATCAGTTGGATTGAATGTTACCCCCTAAAACTTTTGAATATAGAGCCTTTTTTTAAAATAAAAAATAGTTTTCAGCAACATTATGAATAACCATAAAGGAACTTACATCAGTCAGGTTCAAGTTGATTTGAAATACAAGATACTACATGAGTTATCATGAGAGAGCCTTACATACATTGAGTTTTGTCTAAAGAAACAGCTATGCTAGCTAATAGGTGGCTTTTTCAATTTATAAAAATACGAGGAATAAATAACAGAATACATTTTTTAAACAACCCGTACTCGTATAATTGTAACTAGATTACATGTTATATAATGACTGAAGAATAAATAAATAAGAATATTAATAACGTGAACAAAATAGCAAGGTATAAAAAAAACAGCAGCAGGTACTTCAAAGCATAAAACCATCTCCAGAGTTAAAATAGACACTGCACACCTTATTCCATATATCTTGCTCCCCTTTACCAAAAATATCAAGAGCAATTACTACAGCAAAATAGAATCTGTGAATATATTATTATATTTTCTATACATAACTTTATGTTCATCATTTCATAATAATAATAAAAAAAACCTCTACCTTTGGTATTTTTTCTGAAACTGGAGTGCATGAAGAGGATTTCTAAATTTAATGGTAGCCTTCTTCTGTAGCTTCTCTAGTATAATATCCTGGAAATTTAAGTTATTATAGAAAGAGTGTAATGATATAAAGTTAATACTATACAGAGCCTCATTCAATAAAGCTAAAAAGAACAAAAACATTTCATAATAAAACTAGAAAGTTATTCTTTCAACTTAAGACTGTTCTCATTTAATTTTTTTCAGTTTGTCCAAATAACTAAATTATCATTTCACAATGAAAACAAATTACATACATTGAAGAGAGAATGATTGTGCACAAAAAATAAGAACATTTTACTTTTTACAATGATATATTTGCTTATATTTTTATGCCTAATCACTTGACTTTAGTGATATTTTGTATATGGATTAATTCTATACATAGCTGTTTATACACACACAGAGAAAAAAAATTATATTAGTTTATGAGTTACTAATTTATTGAAAAGAAAGAAATTGCATAATTTACACTATAAAATGAAATGTACATCATTTCTAGGACTTACTGAGATACAATACTATGAAAATTTTATGTGTACATATTATCAATATAATTATTTTTATTTTGCATAATCATCTTTATATAAAAAGTACACCTTAAAAGAAAAAAATATTGGACATGAAAACTAACACATTCATATTTCGATGCATATTGGCTTGTACATATTCCAAATCTTTAAATAAATAATTGATAGGTTTATATAGCTGGAAACACTTTCTAAATGAAGCATTTATGAAATATCAGTAACTACTAAGCATTAGTTGCAATAACATATTACACAATATACAATAGGGCTCAAAGTTAATAGCTGCTAACTGGCAACAAGCCAGTGGGTCTAATGGTTAGCAAATGACCATTAAGAAACAAAAGCATTAATTTCCAGTTGTTCTGTACATTTTGTAAATATTCAGACTAGTTGTAAATAAATAATGGTCAAAATTATTTAACAAAACTAGCTGCAAGTAAAATATTTAAATAACCAGTCATTAAGCCTTTCATGGTAGCTTGTTGTGCATCATTCTCAAGTATCTTTCAGTAAGACTCTAAAAGTTAAAAAAAAGTAAGTTTAGGCAGTGTTTCAGTTTTATTTTGATATTTTTCTACCCCATGTCATACTAGCGATTTTCATTACTATCACAAATATAATATATCTCAAATTTAATAGTATATTAAAAAGTATGAAATTGAAAATGAGATGTCAGCTGACTAGTTATTTCTGCTAAAGGTGTAAAACTCTTGAACTGAGCTTTTCTTTAGCACTTTTAGTGTAGCTTTTAATGCAAGTATAAAATACTTGCCAGTGGCCAAAAAATTTATTCCAAGCTTTGTACATTACAATCAAAATAATATCAATGGTAATTCAATAGACAGTACAAAAATACATGTGAAGTGTTAAGAGTTACATCTCATATGCAGTACAGGGTGTGAAAAATTGCCTAGCCACCTGCCCATGAAAAGAAACCTGTTTGGGGATGAATGGATTTTACAATTTCGTTGGTTTTTTCATTTAAACGTTACAAGTAATATACTGTTTAATCATAAAATTGTACACTAAGCTATTTTGTAAAATCACTTCCTATCTGTTGACTTCAGTGGAACAAGCAAAATTAGGAACGGGACAAGTACTTCCCGAATTTCACTTGTCTCAAGCAAACAGATTCAAAAATATTTTTCAAAGCTTGCAGTATACATGTTACTCAGTCAACACTTTTTTTCAACAATTGTATACAAAATGACATATTTCACACATTTTATAAAAGAAACTAGAAAAAGTTAAATTTTGTTCCTACTTCTTTGGAGAGAACTGACAAAAAGTTGTCTACTTGCTTACAGATAATTTAATGTTATAATTTACAATAAAATAAAATGTACAGATAAAATTAAAAATATAATTAAATAAACAACAGATATACACTGAAAGATGGAACAGCTTTCACAAAATTACTTTGGTGTACTGTTTGTTTTGTTTGAATTTTGTGCAAAGCTACACAATGGCTATCTGCGCTAGCCATCCTAATTTAGCAGTGTAAGACTAGAGGGAAGGCAGCTGGTCATCACCACCCACCATCAACTCTTGGGCTACTCTTTTACCAACAAAAAGTGGGATTGACCATCACATTATAATGCCCCCACAGCTGAAAGGGCGAGCATGTTTGGTGTGACAGGGGATTCGAATCTGCATTGCTGTACTGTGACAAAGACCTAGTTCTATTTTTTTTCAATGATTCAGATTCACTGTCAAGCCTCAAAATTAAAAAATCTAGCATATAATATATTGTGGCGAGAGAAATACCACTGTTGCAGCAGGTGTTCTCCTCTAGCAAATCTGCTAATAAAACTTGATTATTTTGTCTGATAGAATCAAAAATATACAAGTGTTAATTCCTAAAGAAGTACTTCAATTAAAATTTCTTAAAAACTACATTTCTTATTTTGACAAGATTTTTCTAAAAGTTCATTCCTTGGATACTGCATAGAATAAGATGTGTGTGTGTGTCAGTAGTTAAACTTCTTGGATAAATCAGCTACAAATTTATGTAGAACCCATACTCAAAAGGTGCCATATGTATCGAATTAGTAATAATACAAATTAGAGGAAGACCAAAAAAAAAGGCTATAAATAGAGTTTTGAACATTGCCAGAGAATTTTGCTATCCTAAAATATCCCTTGGAAGTGAAATGACCAAATGAGGTCTATGTGACCTGATAAAGAACTTACCAAATTTTGTGATAACAAATCGTTTTTTTTAAGCTCTTATGGCTAGTCTAAAAAAACAAGTTAATTCAGAACAAACCAATTCTTTAAACAAAAGTTATTTGTACTTGATGCTTCTTTCACTTATGATTAGCAGAAGTTAAATACAGAATAGTAAGTAAAAAATAATAGCCTTAATCTGGCACATTTAATGAATATATTATAAATGTATGTTACTTTAATAAACAAGGTCAATACTTGGGAAAGTATAGAAATACTTTCTTTTCATGGACAAGAGAGTCAAAAACAACATACTGCAATGCATGCATGAGCAGTCCCTAGGTACTGGGAATGTATAAATATATTTAGAGATACAGTAATCAATAATTTGCTTTGTGTCATACTGCCTGAACTGATGTAAAACAACTGGTTATTTATGAAAACAGCTTAAGTACAGAAAATTTTTCTGCCTCAAATTAAATACTTCTATATCACTTGATAATTAAAAAATTACTCTTCTCCATAATTCAATTTTTCCATTTTTATTTTATTCAGTAAAAAATATCCAAAAATGAAATTCTTAAATTTATTAAAGTTTCAGTTTTGTTCAACTGAAAATTACAGTGCATGAGTCTGAAGGAATATTTTATCCTTATTATCTTTGGAAGATATATCTTTAAAAAAAGATTTTAAAAAAGTGCATGTACATGATTTCATCCCTTGTATACTGACAATCTCTAGAATGTTTAATTATCTTTGAAGTCTCCACAGAGTAACCATTTGTATGCATAAAAAAACATATATAAGCAGAAAAATAAAAAAATTTCACTAACCTCCACAGGACCCACAGATTTACACAAGTCTCGAAGACTGTTCTCTGTGGTTGAAACAGCCAGGTTTTCCACTAACACACACTGTGTTTTAGGAGCCACAACAGTTCTCTGTGGGGAAATAAGGAGAGAAACACTTGTTAAAACCAAATGAAAAGAAGATTTGATATATCACATGAAAATCAGAAACTTATTTAATTAATGAAAAAAAAACACCCTTCAGGATTCTCCAGAACCACATTCAGTAGACATCTATTTACTATAAGTAAATTTAAAATCTTTGTTACAAACCATACTTCTACTGGATCAGAGAGGATCATAATTATACTATCCTAAATTGAAAAGTACATCCTTTTTTTCTTCTTATTTTTGTTATCATATCAACACATTTTTGTTCACCATAATAAATGATAAATCTGTTTCTACTTTGACAGAATAGCATATCAATTACATTCTGAAGACCTGTTTATGACCTAGTAGAAAAAATATTTTAATATCTGGTGGAGGAGAAAGCTATGAGAAAATGATCCTTTCAATACAAATGTGATAAAAGTTATTTTTTAAAATTCATGTCTTAAAATTTTGAGACAAATATATCTAACAGCTTTTAAAATGATCATCAGTGTCATCTAATGAATTTAATAGATGCATCATATGGTATCAGATACAATCTTCTGTATAAGCCATTCATTCAGACCCAATTCTTATATTATTTTGATTACTGGTTCTCAGGAACTTTAATCAATCCATGAAAGCACTCAGATAGAGAAAAATGTAAATACAATAACTATCTGAAAATTCCTGAAGTTCATGGTAATTATACATAAAAGCCTATATTTCAAATAATAATATCTTGATACTACTTGGCAAATTAAATTTCACCAGAGGTACACTGCCAATCAGAAGTATTAGTAAGAAGAGTTTGGACAAGTAACAATATGCTTAAAAAACTCTCAGAAGGTTTTCAATATGCTTTCCACCATTTTCAATCAACATGTCAAAACTATTCCTAAAGTAAGTTGCTGAAGAAAGCAATAACCATTTGTTCTGAACATTGTTGACTGATCCTCACAATATTCCACACACTAACAAATATTTAATTCAAATCACCTATCTTGTATTGATGAAAGAGAGAGAGAGAGAAATAAGAAAGATTTAGTTATACAATATAATACAGTTTTTTAAACCCTCTGCATCATGATAAACCTCTTGTGAATAAAACCTATGATTTTAAATGCATATCTGATGATATCTTGTTCCTGTTTTTATATCATCATTTTAAATAATGGAGCTTTCTTTATAATCACCCAGCATAATTTATACTATAACTCCTTACTCAAATCAAAACATTTGTAACACAAAATGCTAGTTTTCAGAATGTTGTAATTCAAAATTGGTTTCTTAATACAAAGTAGGTGAAGCCACTTTATGTTATGATGACAAAGTGATTTTATATATTCTTACAGTTCATGCAAGTTATGCCATTATCTGAAAAAGAAAAATGTACAAAGTATCTGCTATTAAACACTGAATTAAGAATCTCTCAATATGTGTAAGTAAAGAATTGCTACACAGAGTAAAACAAATTTAATCTCACCTGATTTGATGGGCCCATCCTAACAACACGAGCTGGCTGCTGCACACTTCCAGAGACATTAGCTTGCTGAATTGATTTTTGGGCCAATACTAATCTCTGACTTCGTTGTTGAAGATCAAGCCTAGTTGCAACATCACTGGTTTGTTCAGTTGCTTTCTGAGCCAACAGAGGCCTTTGACTTTGTTGCTGAAGTTTATTTGGTGCTGATAATACTATTTTCCTACCCTCCTGAGCATCTTGTTGAGAGAACTTAGACTTTTTCAGCTGAATTATTTTTCTGTTTGGTTGGTTAGTTGTTTTGGTTTCTGCCCCTTCAGGAATCACTGACTTTAGCTCCTGCTGTTCAGCATTTTGCTTCTGAACATTCTGCTGATTCAACTGTTTTGGTTGTTCAAGAGTTCCTTTTTGTTGACCCAGTCGCTGTTGGATACCTCCTCTCTGTTGCCCTAATCTCTGCTGAAAACCTCCCCTCTTTTGACCTGGTCGTTGATAAAGACTTCCTCTTTGTTCGCCTGTTAAAACCTGTTGAAAAGTAGCCTGTTTTTGACCAAGATGCTGTTGAAACTTTCCTCTTTGATGGGTTTGTGGTTGATAAAAACCTCCTCTGTTTTGACCCTGTTGCTGATGATAACCACCTCTCTGCTGATCTTGTCTCTGAACCTGTAATCGAGTAAATGCTTGCTTCTGTAATTCTTCTTCTACAGCTAACATTTGAGAGCTGACAGGACCAGTCCTCATTCCACCTGACCTCTGGACATTTTTAAACACTTGATTAACTTGTCTTGGAGTGGCCTGAATGTTTGACACTTTTTGACTGGCTACACCTGGCTGGCCTTGGTTCAGAGTTTTACGATAGAAAATTGTACTACCATCCTTACGAAGGACCTTTACTGGTTTTCCCATTTGATTTTGCTGAATATTTGCAAACTGCAAAATAATAATAAGAAGAAGAAGAATATATATAATGGATCTGTTGTTTCTTAACTAACCCACTCCAGTTATCCTTAAAAGTCTCATTATCAAACATTACCATAATTTTAGGACAGTGCTTTTAAACATGGGCTATTTTTCAAGTATGTGCTATGTGTTACACAAAATATATGTGCTAACTAATGTTATATCTTTTTAGCAAGATACATTCCTATAAATGCTTGATAACATTTTAAATGGCAGCTTTAGAATTATACCATGTGATTCTAATGTATGAAGTAAACTACAACTAAAGCTGCATTAAAAACAGGTTATCATTTTCTTTGGAAAAATAGATAATAATAATAATAATAGTAGCAAAAAAAATTTAGTTTGATTATATTTTGATTTATTGTAAATTAAAGTTTCAAAATATTCCATTTGCTTTTTCGGCAAAGACACCATTAAAGGCTATTTTTCACTGTCTCTAATTTTGACCTGCCAACCACAAGGAGGACAACCAGCCAGCAGCACCCACCACCAACTCTTGGGCTACATACTCTTTACTAACAAATAGTGTGATTGACTATCACATTATAATATCCCGACTATATTCTGAAATAAGTAAAAATGTTGTACAGTTTAATCCTAAATGAAAAACAACCATACGAAGCACTAGTTTTCTAATTTGATATCCATGAAAACGTTGTATTCATGACAGATTTTCCAGCTTAGTAACGCCCAGTCCATTAGTCGGATGAAATCAATAAAACCATAAAAACTTCATCTAGCAATAATAGCAAACTTCATTAACATTGTGTAACAGATGCTACTAACCCAAACAAAGAATCTTAGAGGTATTAATAATAAGACCTATGAGTGATAGTAAAGAAGAGTGTATAATAATTAGTCAACTACCATACACGTTATATCCAGACACGATGAGCCCTTTTGCCCAATATTAGGAATGATTAGGAAATAGTTATGCTTTCAACAAAGACAGTAGGAAAGGCTTAGCTAATATTAATTTATTCATTGTAATTAGATACCAATCAATAAAACGTTTTTTATACTGTTGGTAAAAAGGTTGTACATAAATATTCTTATGTAATAAGCACAGTGTCAGTTACTGTACTAAAGAAGAAAAGGCATTGAAGAAGCTGGCATGTTACTTGCTTAGAACAGATTTCAGTGAAATATTACACCATTATTATTTGACATAGCAACATTTGGCTATATTAACCAAAGAAAAACAATTTTATCATATAATGTGCAATATTTATTTTGTATACAAACCTTGCCCTGTATATTTTTTTGTTGAATACCCATTTTTTTCACAATGAACACTTTCTTCTTTGGTGGAACTACGGGAATATTTTGATGATTTCCTTCAGTTTTCTGAACACCTACTGCAGTTGGAGCTATACCTAGAAAAAATAAAGAAAAAAAACATGAAGAAAAGTCAACAGTATCATCACATATTGAAAACCACACATCAGAAAACGAAGTCTGATACTGGATAGTAGCGCCATGCCAACAATTGCTAAACATCTTTAATGAACGTTTCGGAATTACACAAATTCCACTTTCAGCAAATCTATGATGATAATGAATGTAACAATCTTTAGTACAATTACTAACATAAAAATAACAAATAAATAAATAAAATGCTGAAGATCCTTTAACCAAAATTCTGATCACATATTTATCTTTTTAGCAATTTAACCATTTATATATTTTTTTAATTTTATCACACTGCAGTTACATTTGTTTGCTATTCACAACACTTGAAACATGACACACATTGAATACTAAACACAGAATAAAGGAAGCTATTTTAAATGAATAAAACAGCCCTATCCTAACCCAACACCTCAGGGTACCAAGATACCTATACTAGACTGTGAAGCAATCTCCAGTCATGTGACATTTTTATTCCATAGTGTATATATATATATATATTCATGTGCCTGTAAACTGCTTGTACCTGAGGATGACATAATATTGTTGAAACATCATACATTTATAATAAAGTTTTCTTCATTATCCAGTCAAGCTGTCTCCAAACTTAACCCTTTCGATACGGATCACAGGTGAAAGGCCATGTCATCTCGTTTGTTGACTCGCGTTCAAAATTTTATTGAACTACTAATTCATGAATTTATGTCAATAAGTTTGTTATCAAACTGTAGATTATAATTCAAATTATAGAACTATACATTACTCAATTTCTTAATTTAAAAGTAAATAAAAACAAAAACACAAATAAACATCGATTTTTGTGCATCATGTGGTATGTTGAATGCAGCACTGGTTCAAATTAGATATTTGTGAAGTCCAAATACTAAGTCTATAGTTTAATACGAATTAGAAACTCAAATTACAGATATTGACAAGCTAGAATATAAAATAAGGTCTTATCTTTTCTATTTGCTAAGATATTGCTCACATAATAAATGAAACACAGTGACACCCCGCACACCTCTTTCCATTTTTGGAAATGCTCCCTTATATTCTAACTTCTATATACGACATGAATAACCAATCGGAAGCTCAGAATTTCCCGCCTTTCTAATGTTCCTTCTGCCATTTCTTTCTTTTGAACCAAGATTTCAATGAGGTAGGTTGTGTCTT
>NW_013666074.1:317570-347130 GCF_000517525.1 Limulus polyphemus | reverse complement strand
TTGCTTTACTTCTGTTTACTGTTCTATGTTTTAGAAAAAATAACTTTAAGAACTTATTTCAAAATAGCAATAATCTCTCTCTTTCTCTCTCTCTCTCTATATATATATAATATATAATAATTGAAATGTGACTGTATTTTACAAAATACTAGTCGACTAAAACATAGCCAAGACAAGTTACTTGGTACAGACCAAAGGTCACCTTTATGTTACTTGATACGGTAACATGAGTTCACGTGAACCGCGTCATTTTAACTTCTATATTGTTAGCCAGGCATGGGTGAAAAGTCAATATAGTAAAAATAATAAATATATAAAAATGTATAATGTTATGAGATTTAAGCTATTTCATCTAAACATTTTTGTTTTCAAGTTATAATTTGTGTTCATTCTAGAATGAAAGAGGCATAATTTATGTTTATTTCCTAATTTTTTATGGTGGTTGCGAGATTGGTCAAATCTACCGAACCCGTACAGAGAAAATAAGTTCTGAAAATAAGTATTTCTTAAGAAATATTTGATAACTATCCGGACATTATAAAAATTTTGCATGTGAAATTTCAAAAGTTTCTGATGCATAAAAGTATTTTTTATCTTAAAATGAAAATTACTTTGCATGATAGATAGGCAAGATGTAAAAACAAAAAAAGGCATGAAAGAAACATTGCTTTACAATCCTTAAGACTTCATAAAAAATTTGGATATTTTGCATATGAAAGCATTGTAATGTTTATTGATAATCTGTCAAATTTTGTCAACATTCGCTTACTAATTTAAAAGTTATAGCATGAAAACTATTACAAGCACAAAATGGTTACGAGATCGGTCCCTGGGATGGAGCCCAGGCTGAAAGAGTTAATAAGCTTTACTAATTGAGATAATGAACAAAAACAGTTTAGTTCTTGTTCCTAAATTTTACATTTCAGGAATCAAAATGAATTTCAAACAGGAAGACTTACCTCTGGAAAACAGTATACCTCTTATGTTGAGTAGATCTCACTCTGTCAATGTCCCATCACCTAAAGTTCTTAATGTATTTGAAGCAGTGCAATACTTATAGTTCTCCAGTCTCACACCTTCCACAACTTATTTACACATGCATCAGGGATTTAATTCAATTCTACCTTCCAGCTGAAAGCCAGATTCTTTTTTTGTAGTAGTTGTGACATGAAACTGCAAATCTCATGGTTGTGCAGAGGTGGGCATAAATGTGTTTTCAAGGGTAAATATCCATTTGAAATTCATTCCAATTCTAAAAATGTAAAATTTTAAACAGGCAAACTTACCACTGAAACAGTTTGCCTGATTACACACATTTAAAAGAAGAGGAGAACTGGGAAATGTGACAGGCAATGGACTGTCAATCACTCTATCAATACCAGTTGAACACTAGTGGTGAATAAGCAAGCCTGAGGATAGGCTTTACAACTCAAGAACAGTGCAATGAAAATATTGTAGAAGAAAATAAGAATGTGTTCTTTTCAAGAGTGGAACTAACAAACAACATGGAGATTCAAATCAATGTCCCATCTGCTCTATTAGAATACTCTAGATGGAATGCACAAAAAGGTAGGGAGACATGCACCTTTGAGGCATCATGTATTACCAGAAGGCCTCCTTTGTTCAAATCAATGTCCCATCTGCTCTATTAGAATACTCTAGATGGAATGCACAAAAAGGTAGGGAGACATGCACCTTTGAGGCATCATGTACTACTAGAAGGCTTCCTTTGTTCACATTCAGAAGGTGTCACCATCTAATTGAGCTCCAACATAAAGAGTGGTATGGTTCAGAGACAAATGCAAAAGCTTTCTGTGAATATATGTCTTGAGTAGACTATTCCAAATCACACAAGCAGACTAATTATTAGAGAGGTCATGGCATTTTGTGTGTGTTTTGGTTTTCAGTAAAAGTACCTGTTTAGGAATCCACCAGGTTTGAAATACAATAATCAAGGGTAAGTGGAATCCCAAAGCTGAAGGAGCAACAATATGCTTTAAATAAAATGTTTTTAATTTATTCGGGTAGTAAAGACAATGCCAAATGCTAAACCTGATATTTCTATCTTAAGTGATGGAATACATTCCTGTAAGCACAATGAATCAAGTGAGAGATCCACTTTCTCAAAATAGCAATTTGCTCAACAACAGATATGTGTTGTTTTTTGCACTACACTAACAGTGTCACCTTTGACCCACTTCTCACCATATTGTGCTAAGCCCAACCTGCAAGTATTCACCATGGTCCATCACCCCAGTTGCTAGGAAGTGGTAAGGATCTTTTGTATTCCACTTGATGAAAAAAGGGGGAAGAATCTGCATTGGTGAGACCCAGAGAAGTACTTGGATTCCATTCAAACCTTCAGCCAAAAAAGTATTTTATTGAAGACAGTGCAACAGGTGACCACTAAACCCTATTTTCAAAATGCAGCAAATGCAAGACAAAGAAGTTGGTAGAACATTTCCCTGGTACTAACTGTTTTCATGATAGTCCATGAAATAGGTATGGTCTGGATTGGGCAATTGAGTAAATATGTATACCACGGTGATACCTCAAATGATCTTGCGGGACACTTCATCTCGCTATGGGCACTTAGAGCAAGGGCAAATGGTATGAACACTTTCCGTCATCCTGGCTTGATGCAGATTTTGGGAAAGTATACCCTTGGAAGCAACACCATTCACCTGGCAGTATTCTATGAAATTAAAATGGGCTCTGAAAAAGAAATTGTACATATTCTTATCAAAAATGATGAGGTGATTGAAGAATGGTAACCAGTGGAAGCTGAAACCCAGTAGGAGATGAAACAGCCAGATATTGTAGATAATGAAAGACAAATGTGTGGAGAGTCATCCACATGCTTGCCTGGAGGATCTCATCCTATGGTCAGCAAAGAGAATGAGAAGGGGACAAACTGAATGTGAGTAGCCACACCCAAAGATAAATATACCAATCGGAGGAGTTGGCAGATCCATCCACTAAAGGTAGAAGGAGATAGGTCCCTGAAAAGATGGATCCCAGGGTAGAGACAGACCAAGGCGGGGACCCCGAAAGAGAGAGGTACATGATAAACAACACCAAACATGTCACAGGAGCTGATCTAAATTTGAACAATCAAACAGGTGAGAGACAGAAGGAAGGGAAGTAGGAGAGAAAGTGCAGTTACTACCCTTTAGTGGTAGAAGTCTTAGGAAGGAAAGATCATTCTGGGGAGAGGAGTATATGAGTGAAGCAGAAGAGGGTGCAAGAAACATCCATAGCATAGATATTCAAATGACAGTATTCACAGGCAAGAAAACAGGGGAAATATGTCTGGAGAGAATAATGATACAAAAAAGCAAGAAGCCAATGGCTCGAATGGGGCACGCATGAGAGTGTACAAAACCACATTAAGTTACCAGTCAGGCATGGGAGTTTGGCAATGAGGTCAGAAAAGAACAAAGGAGTGAAACAGAATGGAGAGGGCTAGGGAATAGATGTCCTGTGCTATCAGGAAAGGCAAAATGCGATGGACAAGGCCACCTGATAACCAGCAAAGGCGAATACTGACAAACTCCAGATGAACAGTCAGGTAAAAAAGCAGAAAGGTGGTTCAGAGTAAGATGACAAGGTGTAAAGGAGTGGCAAATGAACCAACAACGAAAGATCTACCACTTTCATTGATAGACAGACACAGTGGAAGGGCAATAAGAATGTGACAAGAAGAGCACTACACGATTGAAGAGTCCGGCTCTATGGGCAACAGACTGGACAAATCCCACACATGAAGATGCAAGGAAGATATCCCTCGATGAAAAAGGGATGTATGAAGGTCAAGCAAGAGAGAGGGGATATTAGGTAGAGGAACAGGAGATAAGAAGAGAGGAATCCTGAAGTAGAGAAGGGTGGCAAAGGTGTCTATGAGAGGTAACCAAAAGCAAACCTAACAAAAGACCTGGGGGTGTAGAGACTACTCTGTTGGTAGAATGTGGACTGGCCAAGAAAGACTGTCTGCCATCAAGTTCTTAGCTCCAGGCAAATGACAAAACTAATGTAAATGGGCCCAGAAGAGTATGAGCAAGGCCCAAAAGCAAATTATTCTGTGTCAATATCACAGTTGGCTATTGCTGAGATCATATCAATTAGGTTAGAAAAATATTTTAATGCACATATAGCTTAGTTAGAAAGCCAGTTAAATCATAATAGTGTGAGGACTTTTTTGTTGTTGTTGCATGCTTATATTTTGTGTTCTAAATTCATACTTAAAATAAATATAAATTAAAAAGTATTAGTAATAACTCTACAAAACAAAGGGTTACTTTCATCAAAACTTCAAGAGCAAAAAAGAACAAAATTCATATGAAAGTACTAAATTTCCTGTTTTTTATGTAGGTTTTTCATTTATTGTTATAAAAATGACTAAAATGTAAAATTAGAAACTTATTAGGTTAGATAAAAATTAAATGAAAAATCCAATAAAACAAATACTTTATAGCATGAGCACATTCCATGTACACAGCATGTTGTAAATTGACCATGCATGCTGGTAGCTCGATGTTGTGTTTACATAAAGCTTTCCTTTGCTTTGTTTTGGCACTATACTAAGTGGTAGTGAAGCAATAAATCTAAATGACTAGGAGATATTAAATGTATAGGCTTTGACTGTAAGAATAAATAGTGTGTAATTGTCTGTACCAATATGCAGTCATTCTAAAAAGAAAAAAAGGAAGATTGAGATTTACTTTGTTGTTGTTGTTTTTGTGGTGGTTATAAGGTCAGTCAAATGGGTCAAGTCTTTATACAGTATTAAGGTAGAAAAATAAAAGATAAAATGCAAATTTTTGTGGAAAAAAGTCTGATATTTATTTAGGAATTTCTATATGTTATGCAAACGATATTTGAAAACTGCAAAATGAAATAAGTATTTTTCTAATCTTAACAAGAAAATCAAATTTAGGTATTTTAAATGCATAGCTTGAACATGGTTCATCAAGATTAATCATTTCATATCACATCACATGTCCCCAACAAGCGTATCAATCAGTAACTTTAATCAGTGACATCCAAATATTTTGAACCTGATTAACACGAATATGATCCACGCAAGTCATAAACTTGCATGGAGGAAACACTGCATTTCATGTTCAAATGAAAATTCAGGTAAATGTACAGATACTATGAATTTTCCCTAAAACAGATGTATCATAAACATTTCAATGGAATAAAAGAGAGATGTAAGCACCAGATACATATATATATATATATATTCCACCACTTGTGCCAAACATGCCAGAGAATTTATTTACCAGTATTTCTTCATTACTACTTGTACTGTACTTCCCATCCTCTTCACTATTATGCAAATATAACTCTCTGGATTCGGGTGAGACAAAGTTTGCATGTAACAACTTTTTTATAGAAATACAATCAAAATTTTAATTAAACAATTTTACGATCAATGTAAGTTAATAAGCTTGGTATCAAACCTTACTTCGTAATTCATTTACTTATATTATCTAAGTTTTAATTTCTTAATTTCAAAACAAGTATTTAAATAAATTCTGAATCTTCATTTCTCTGTATCACATGAAGCATCTGAACTCTGAATTGCCCATTGGACATTTTATTTCCACCCTTATATGATGTTCTAAGCATCTAACTAATTAAAAACACATACTATAGATAATGACAAGCCAGAATACAAATTTAGAACTTCCAATTTTCTTGCTCTACTGAAAAAAAAAGTCAAACTCACATACCACACCCTTCTTTTCATAAAATGTCAATAATTCTCTCTCACATTTGCTATTGGAATATTTATCTTACTCAAAGCTTCTAAGTCTTTCTCATTCTGTTTAATATTGTAGTTACTAAAGAGCTAGATATTTCTATATTTTTCTGTCACATGTTACAATTACGTGCAGAAACAGAGAAGAAGTTAAGTTAGTGAAAGTAATGTTCGACTGCGTGACTGTCAGTTTAGCCGTAATGAACAACTTATAAAAGTCTTCAAACAAGACCCAAAACTCGAGCACTTTTTAATAGTTCACTATTCTTTTTCAGGAGAATAAAAGGTTATGTTTCATGAGTGTGATGAAACATATAAGTACAGATGTCGATGTTACATAAACCGGATGTTCAATATGAGTTGGCCTTGAGAACTAGCCAATAATAACCTAGAGTTGTTAGTGTCAGGTTTAGTTTGTGCCAAAGAGGTGTGTACAGTACATAAAAGACTTAAGTGTAATAATAGTTATAAGACATGTTAATCAATTTTTATGAAGACAAAATAAAAAAAAAAATAACAGCAAAAGGTGGTGGGAAATAGAGAAAATGATAATGTGATGCAATATATAGTAAATAATACCAAAATAGAGAAATTAAAGAATGAATAATACTAATAATATAAAGTAAGTTTAATTATGAATCTACTTTTAAAAATCTTTTGAAAGACATACGAAGGTTGACAATCCTGGGATCAAGATTGATGCCATTTGGCATTACAGTATTTAATAGTGCTATCCAGTAAGCTTCTTTAATTTCCATGTTTCTGTTAGATGTAAAATTTATCTCTATACCCATCAGTTTAGTGTCTTCAAGAGAGTGTCCAGGCATGTTAAAGTGTTTTGTGAGCGGATGTTCTTCGTTTTGATTGTTGATTTGTGGTTATTAAAATATTCCCGTATGGTTGTTTTGGTTTGATATCCATATTCGAAGTTGCATTTTTGGCATTGGATTAAGTAAATAATGTTCTTTTGTAGAGCAGGATATGGGTTTAGTGATTTTGAACTGCTTTTGGTTGTCTTTATCCGAAAATTTGTGTGTTTCCTGCATGACCTTACAGGTTTGGCATAGCTTGCCATTGCAAAGACAATTTATAAAGTGAGAGTTTCATGGTTTGTATTGTAATAACAGAGATAAAGAGAAGAAGAATTTATCTTGTCAATTGGGCTCTAAAGTAATTGAACCAGCCTGTGTGGACTTTTGACAAAAAAGATAATTATCTAAAGCTCTGGATACAACTTTGGTAACCCACGGGGTAACATAAGTAAATTTATCACTGATTGTATCGTGATAACAAAAGAGAAAATAAGTAATTTGTCTTGTCAATTGGGTTCTAAAGTAATTGAACCAGCCTGTATGGATCTTTGATTAAAAAGAGAATTATTTAAACCTCTAGATTCATCTGTGGTAAACAATAGTGTAGCAAATTTTTGAACATACGTTTGACTTGTTTTGAATATACATTATTTTAAAACAAGTGAATTGTGTGCTGTCCATTTATTGTTGAAATTTATCATCAATAAGTCACAGACACCTACTGTAAAGAATCTCAGCCCCCTATAAAAACCTGACATTTGGCGAGCCAGCCAGTATTATACAGTAATAAATGGCCATAGAAGAAGACGCAGACAACAGCAGAAGTAAGCCTATATACACACAACTGCAGTGGTTGCGAAAATAGTTGAGATTACAATCCCGCTATATAACCATGTCGACTGAGTGGCTTGGACTAAAAGATAGTGATCTACTAAAGTTTGTTAAACAACAACAAGATTTACAGAGAGAAGAGAGGAAGAAAGACTAAAAGAAGAAAAAGAAAAAAAAGCCTGAAAGAAGAAAAACAGGAAAAGGAGAGACTGGAAATAGAGAGAACAGAAGCACAAACTGAGATAGCAAAGCTTACCCAACAGAAAGAAGAATGACACAGGAATGACAATGGAGTCAGATGAACAGAAAGACGACATGAATGTTTTCCTAGAAAGATTCGCCCAAAGTCAGAACTATGGCAAAAATGACTGGGCAGTCTGTCTCAGCCTATTTCTCACAGGAAAAGGCCAACAAGTATATCCAGGCATGATGTCAGAAGATGGCATGGACTATGACAAGTTAAAAGTTGCCTTGTAATCTATTCTTTAATTTCGCTTTGTTACCTATATTTATCTCCCTTTACAAAATGGAAAGGTTTGCATTGACTAAGTAAACATTGACAGTATTTGAATCAAAACACTCAACAAATTTTTATGTAAAAAGTTCCCCTAAATGTAACTTGCAAACAATTTCTATGAATCAATTTTTTAAGAAAACATAAGCTACTGAATAGCACTTTCAAATAAATAAATATCTGAGTGACCATAGGGAGCTATAAGAAAGTTAGTAACCGTGTATGTTTTAAATATTGTTATTCTAAATATTTTTTATACCAGCATTTGAGAGACATGCTACTGGCTGTATCAAAAATACCCTCTAAATGTAAGCATTCTGAAAAATATAAAGTTCTGCAACTTTATGTTACCTGTTCCTACAGTTCCACCTACATCAGCTACATCATCTTTATTTTGAACTTCTTGTTCTCGTCGTTTCTGAACTTCTTTTAATCTTTCTGCAGCCTGTAATCTTCGGCGCTCTTCCTTCTTTTTAAGAAACTCCTCCCGTTTCTTCTTTTGCTCTTCAATTTTCTTCCGTAGCTCCTTAGTTTCTTCATCCTGTTGTCATAAAAGAAGATTATTCAAAGTTTACAAACAGTCCCTTCCATACTGTGCTTCACTTGTCAAAAATCAAACTGAGAACATTTGTTATCACTGTTCTTATTTCTTGTTAAAAGATTTTATTTAAACTGTTATAAACATAAGACGAAGTTAAGAATGGATTGTTTACAAAAAGGCATTTCCTATTCCATGTCTACAGTTACTTATCAATTTTGGTGGAGTCAAAATAAAGATTTGTAGTTTGAGAAAATAATTTAGACACTATTTCCAGCCTAGCTTGTTTACTTTTTTTTTTAGAGTCCCTAGTTGTAGGCTTGAAAATATAAATTTTGCATTTTGATTCTGTATCTTTTTGACAATACCTATTCGCCTTTTTAAATTAACAATTTTTAATTACTTGTTTCTTAATTTCTTTATGTCCATTTATGGAAAATAAATTTAAGCTACATATATGCATATGCATTCAGTTGGATGTTACATGTTTTTCAACAGTTTACTGCTGCATTGGCTTTTTTTCTACCTGATCATTATTTACTGAGGCAGGTGGTTTTGTGTCTATGGCTTCATGTAAATATCCATTTAACAAGCATCGAGTATAAAGGAAGACACAACAACATTGCATATATTATGCATATATAGCCAATATAATCAACTTTTTAAATAATTCATGGACAATCGCAACATTTCATCTCTCTAAGTTTTGGTGCAAAATACTCAGCCAATTTTGCTGTAGGTTTGTAAAACAAAAATATGAATAATAATAAAGTAATACTAAAATATGCACTCACAATTTCAGTGAAGTACAGAAATTAGTATGTAAAAGCACCACTCACAAGAGTAGAGAAATTTACTATGGTGATCATCTACTGTTGGAAAACTCACTGAAATAGTCACAGGAAACCATGAAGATACAAGCACAACAGTGAACTCGATGCAAATTTGAGAAATGATTAATCCTCACTGCATCAATTTCAAATTAATGCACATTAGTAAAACACCAGATTTTTTCAATGCCAGAAAGTAAAGTACTTTAGAGAAATTCTTCAGGGTGTAAATACGATGGTGCTTGAATTAAACTTAAAACTACCCTATGACATACTCAAACCTGCATTCATTACTACTGTTCAGGTTTCAGTAAAATATTCATAACCATTTTTTCTTTAGCAGCTTGTAAACTATAATCAATAATAATAAGGCTGGAGACACTTATAAATATATACATTGTTTACTCTAATAAAATGGAGCATTTCCGACTAGTATAATTGTGGTCAAATAAATGGCTTCTACATTTATGCAATGCTTGAATGGCTTTGAAGAGTTTATGTTGGTAGTGAAGAAGAACTTAGAAGATTTTAGAGAAGTTTGCTTAGTAGCTATGCATAGATTTTTGGCGCAGTATACCTAGTCGTGTTTGCAGTATGCTTCAGTGCTTGAATGGCTTCATAGAGAAAATTGGCAAGTAGTGATGAAAAAATGATAAAATCTCTCCTCTTTCAAGAATCAACATAAAAATAGTCCAATGGCCTCAGCAGGAGTTTTAGTAGGTTTGCCCAGGTTTGAATAGAATATTCATTATAGTTTTTTCTGTAGGCTTGTGAAACAAGAATAATATGAATAATAATAATAATAATAATAATATGAAGAACAAATGGGTGAACTTTGAATTTTGTCTAACAATTAAAAAATCAATTTTTTTTTGCTATCATCAATATTTTAGCAACCTTAGCCATTGAGATGGAAGGTCTTAAGTGTTGTTTCAAGAATAAGTCTGATTTTTAAGATGGTTTTTCCTCATATGCTTTATTAGAATTTTTGTGAAATTCCCGGGCAATCCCTGTTATGAACCACTGTCATGGTTCATAATACAGAAAATATGAAAAGAGAGAAACCACAGCTTTGTTATAAAAATTCTCTTCTAAGTACTCTCTAACATCAAAACCCATATCATCCTATGTATTATTTAGAACTTAGGAAGCTAACTAACAGGTCAGAACTAAAATAATTTAGAATATAACCCATAAATTAATGAAATTAATCCAACATGAATAAAAAGTGAAAATACTATATGTTACAAATCAATATACCCCAAAAATCAATATGAACCCCATATTTGCATACCTCTTCAACCTCTGGTGGAAGTGTGTTCTTCACTGGTTCTTCCACAGGAAGATTTTCTACAATTGGAACTTCTTTGATGTTTGGATTTACAACAGGTTGTTTTTTTTGTGGTAACTCAGACTGAAATGTGAACCAAGTAACAAGATAATCAGATACAACATCCAATGTACAAAAAAGGTTTTAGTAAAAAAACTAACCAGATTAAGTTATCAACAAAATAATGAAGAACTTATGTATAAATAATATCTAACTCCAAGAACTTTGGTGAAGAATTTTAGTTAAATTTACCTTGAGTGTTTTTCTTTTTACCTTCAGCCAAAACAGAAAAAAATACAAAGATTTCACCCACAACATTAACACCTAAGTGTAGGAGAAATTATCATATTATAAACTACTACTCTATAACTGTCTGATTAATATTTGTTATGTATTACCACACAAGGCATTGTTTTTTATACAGGTAGTTTTGGCTGTAAAGTTTGTATTAGTTCCTCTTTTTTGAATTGGCTAAAAGGTACATGTATAAAACTCATTAATATCTGAGGTATTACCACATAAGGTGTTGTTCTCATTTCTCATACACACAGTTTTTGCTTTAAACTTAATATTAGCTCTTCTCCGAGTTGGTTGAAAGGTATATGTACAAAACTCACCACACAACAGACAAGTCACATTTCAAACACAGTGTAAATCTATTATAGACATACCTATAAAAAACAAATACATATTATTTTGTACTATCAACTGATAATAATTCTTTAAATAGATATAAAAAAACATAAACCTAAGAGCATAGATCCAGAACTAACAAACACTTTTGAAAACATACAGAATTATGCATTGAAGAATTCTGACAATCCTATTTGAAGAAAAAAACAAAGATGTGACAGGTTCAAAAATAATCATAATGAAATTGGAAATATGAACAGGCTGAGATTTAGCTAACATGCCAGTGGCCCAAAACAAACAAGTACCAAAGTGAATGTCATTGAAAGAAAATTACTAATATACATTGTTTTTCTAGCTTCCAAAAAAATCCAAGGATTTCCTTCATTTATTTTGCTAACACACACACACACCAAACAACTTCTAAAATAATTTACAAATCTTAAAATCTCCACTCACTGGCAATCACCTTGAAAACAGGACTGAAAAAGATATTAAATCAATTATTAAAAAAAAAAAAGTCACACTAACCACATGCAGAAAGATACAGGTTGTGGATCTAAATTAAGAATAATATTCACTTGTTGGGAAGAACTACCAATCTTTGTTAATAGCAGAAAGTAGTTTCATAAGTCATCCACAGATGATATGGACTGAATAAATGGAGCAAAGGAGCAAGTATGGAATATAAAATCTAAAAATGTTTAAGCTTGTACTGTAAATATAATACATTTTTAAGTACAAAAACCAAAAAAATTGAATTTTTCAACTAGCTTAACAAAATGAAATGGGAAAGATTCAAATCTTTCATATATATAGATTAATGTTTGGAATTTTATGCAAAGCTATATGAGGGCTATATACATTAGTGATCCCTAATTTTTGAAAGACAGCTAGTCACCACAACCCACTGCCAACTCTTGGGCTACTCTTTTACCAACAAAAAGTGGGATTGACCAACACAATATAATGCCCCTACAGCTGAAAGGGCGAGCATGTTCAGTGACAGGGATTTGAACCCGCGACCCTCAGATTGCGAGTCAAGCTCCTCAACCAACAGACCATGCCTATAGGTTAAGGAAAAAGAGATGATATTCAGTTTATAAAAGTAGTACAATTGTGGGAAACCTTAATCAAATGGTACAATGGAAATAAGGAGAGTTTTACTAAGCACAATTGTGGGTAATCTTATATTTTGAATTTTCATCATAATTAATATTTATTATATTATCATAGTAAATATACTATTCTGGAACTTTTTTGATCCTATATTACTGAATTTTGGGTATAATGAAAAATTATAGTTAAAAGTAAATATTATTACATACAGAACTGTTGCTAACAGCTAGTTATGAACCTACTAGCAATGTAAGAGTTTTAGCTATAAACAATGAGCCCAGCATTACCAACAATCTATCACTACATAAATGTAGCTGAAATAGTAGTAATCAATTTTCCTTCTTGAAAACCTACTTTTACATTACTCAGTTTAAAAAAATGTTTCAAATCAGTATTTTTTTTCATACTGTGCTGTTTTACCACTTTTCCAGCCTAAAATGAATTAAAATCAATGTCTGGATCTCAGCTGCTTTTTGTCATTTTTTTAACTTTATATTTACAGGTCTGATCAAAATGGTTATTATAGCCTATACAACAGCTAAATAGGTCATCCACAGGTAATGAAAGCAAGATCTATGGCATGACAAGAATCAGGCACTATTTCAGATTGGAATTGTAAAATGCAAAAGGAATTTAACAAATAATTATAAACCAAAATCTAATGAAAAATAAATACGAATGAAATACAGTATTTTTTATAATCAAAGAAAACAGAAGTTTGAATTATGTATTATACAATTTTGAAAACACTGAATACTACTAACCATGCAGAAAAAAATAACTTCAAAATAATAATAATTAAAAGCAATTACAAAAACATTAAAAAAGCAGTTAATAAAGGACTTTTACAAAGTAAACAACCTGTAAATTTACTAAGAGAATTGTAAGGAAGAACGACATCCTACAGAGTTAATAAAGGAAGTTTAACTCTTTCAGCATGGGCTCGGTCTCTGGGAATGACCTCGTTGTTATAGTTTTCATGCTATAACTTTTAAATTAGTAAGCAAATGTTAACTAAATTTGGTACATTATCAGTAAACATTACAATGCTTTCATACGCAAAATATAATTTTTTTTATTAAATCTTAAGGTTTGTAAAGCAATGTTTTTCTCATGTCTTTTTTATCTTTCCACATGTTGCCTATCTATCATGCAAAGTAATATTCATTTTAAGATTAAAAATACTTTTAGTCATCAGAAAATGTTTTAAATTTCACATGCAAAATCTTTAAAATGTCCAGATAGTTATCCAATGTTTCTTAAGAAAAAATTTTATATTTTATCTGTTATTTTCAGTAATTAATCTCTGTACGGGTTCGGTAGATTTGGCCAATCTCACAACCACCATAAAAAATTAAGAAATATATATAAATTATGCTTTTTTCATTCTAGAATGACAACAAATTATAACATGAAAACATTGATGTTTAGACGATATAGCTTAATTCTCATAACATTATATATTTGTATATATTTATTATTTTTATTGTATTGATCTTTCACCCATGCCTGGCTAGCAATACAGAAGTTACAATGACACAAAACTGACCTTTGGTCTGTACAAAGTAACTTGTTTTGGCTATTTCAGTAGACTAGTGTTTTGATAAATACAGTCACATTTCAATTATTATACATTATTTATATAGAGAGAGAGATTCTTGCTATTTTGAAATAAGTTCTTAAACTTATTTTTCTTAAAACATAGAACAGTAACTAAAGAAATAAAGCAAAGAATTATCTCTTCTAGTTAAAAAATTTGCACGTGGAGGATATGAAACAAATTATTTTTTTAGGTAATTTAGATACATTTGAATAACTAAAAAATCATAAATACTACATTAATACCATAGAATTCCACTATAACTTATCAAGCTTAGTAACTAAGATGTATTTTAGTCTAAAAAATATTAAATTTCAAGCAGACTAAAGACACATCCTACCTTGTTTAAATATTGGTTCAAAAGAAAGAAATGGCACCAAGCCTTTTAAAATGGCTGAGAAAGCCACTAGTGGGACATTCCGAGCTTCCGATTGGTTATTCATGTCATATATAAAAGTAAGTGTATATAAGGGAGCTTTTCCAAAAAATGGAAAGAGGTGGGTGTGGTACCACTGTGTTTGATTTATTACATGAGCAATATCTTAGCAAACTGAAATAATTAGAGGCTCTTATTATTATATTCTAGCTTGTCAATATCAGTAATTTGAGTTTTTAATTCATATTAAACTATAGACTTAGTATTTTGACTTCACAAACATCTGATTTGAACCAGTGCTGCATTCAACATACCATGTGACACACAAAAATCTATGTTTAACTGTGTTTTTTAATTTTTACTTTTAAATTGAGAAGGTATAATACTAAAATTTGAATTATTATCTTCAGTTTGATACCAAAGTTATAGACATAAATTCATGAAATAGTAGTTCAATAACATTTGGAATACGAGTCAACAAACGAGATGACGTGGCCTTTCGCCCCTGACCTGTCTCAAAAGGATTAGGAAGAGAAATCAATTGCACAAAGTTAAAATTTTTGTATGACATAGCACAAAAGTCCTAATAAATTCCATTTTATTAATGTGAAATGAAAAACAGAATTAACTGACTATTTTAGGCAGAGTATCTTAATTAGCTAATTACATGCCTGTTGAAAAAAGTCATGGGTTACAATTCTGGCTGACTTCAATTTTCACTTTAAAAAAAATATATAAAAAATTAGTTACTAGAGCAAAATATTTGACTTAATTGCATAAATATATCAGTCTGAAACTGATAAAACATAATAATATTGAAATGAACATCAAACAGAGTAAAGTAAGAGCATCTTCTTAGCACTGAAGTTTCAATATCTGAAATTGCATATTATCAGTTAAGAGAATGTGGAATGCCAGATATGTGAAACCATTTCAAAATAATAAATACACTCAGTAGTGAGTGTCAGTATTGAATAAACACTGTATTGCTATAAATAATAAACCTGAAAATTTGTATGTTTTCATTTTGTTCTTTCTTGTAGATTGGTTTTATTTTTGTAAATTTCTAATACCCCCAAGTACAAGTTCTTGCAAAACAACCAAGGTTTTCATCACAAATAGTAGTCTCTGAAATCTACTTAAGTTGAATTATTGATCAGAATTTATAAAAGTCAAACTGAGTCAAAATGGAAAAAAATAAAAAATTCTGACAAGATCAACTGCATCAGTTGAATATTTTTACAGCTAAGTCAGTTTGTGTTAAAAATTTCAACTGCTCTATCATTCTATGAAACAGAGGGCACAAAATAATAAAAATAATCATGAAACACTCTTACCGACATTGAAGAACCATGCCATGAGTAATAATAATTAACCATTTGTCTTGAGAATACATCAGTTGCTGCCTATTTAACATACTTTCTATTATACAGTCGAACGAGTACAAGCAGTATAGCACAATTTTTGCTGAAATCATTAGGGTTATCATGCAGATTTAATTTTAGGCAGTGCCTTATGGACAGTAGGTCTAATGGTTTCAAAAACTAACAATTCACATACTACACATACTAGAGAACATGGATTATTATATACAAGAACTGTACTGTTAAAGAACTAGAAAGTCAGCGTAAAAAGGTGGTAGAGGTTGTTCACGTATTTCATTATAAGGGAAAGTTTTTGCATGAAGAAGTAAAGAACCAATATGATCATGTAGTGCTTGTTCAACTTTCAAAACAAGCAAAGGAGAGAGAAGAGGAAAACTTAATGGCAATATACCTGGATACAGTTCAAAATGTAAATGAAGCTGATTTTTCCATTGGAAATGGAAGAGCCTTCGAACAAAATCCTACTGAAGACCACTAAGTAGACATACCACAGATTATAAAAAGACATTGCTTACAGTAGGAAATACATACTCGTTGGAACTCTGTTTAGGCAATGCTTCAAAGTATACCATATCTGAAGAGGAAAGTGAACAACTAATAAGGTCTCCTAACTTATGCTCCTTTACCTTTACCAGCAGGAGAAAAACAGGGAAACCAAAGCCTAAAAACTGAGTTGGTAAATGATACATGCATAAAAATTGTACCAGACACTGCCAGTCTCACATTATAATAGGTTACTGCAATGTCAGGGGAAGTATATACTTCTTTGAGAAGCTTTCTAAATTTATGATTCCTTCAAAAGAGTAAACTTTCAAATCCTGAGGAGTTCACTCTAACTGACTTTAACTTCATACCACATATTGACCCAGAGGCTGGTATGGCCATTGCAGTTCATCTTGACAACAATCACCACTGTAAGTTACAAGCCATCCAGATTGCTCACGTGAAGTTACCCACACATATTCTAATCACCAATGTGTACATGAACGGTAACACAGTACATCATGTTGAAGACTGGAATTCCTGCCTGACCTGTAAAACAGCACTCTTATATATCTAACTGTAGGAAACTTCATTGCCACCTACCTCACAGAGAATATAGGTAAAAATACTAACAGCAAAGATTTACATTCTGCTCTTTATAGTAAAACTACCAACTATATATTGCTAAATGAAGGTGGATCAACAAAATTTTTGAGCTCCAAAGTGACAGGCACTACTGCATAAACCTTGCTTTTGCTAAACCTCTTTTGATGTTATCTATACCTGGCATAGGTGACATAATATTAGCAGTGTTCACCTCATAGATAAGGTGTGCATGATGACTGTAACAAAGAGGTATAAAGCAATCTAAAAGTGCATACAGGGATGCCAAGTTTCTGGAAGCATTCATACCCTAAAGCATCATTCAACAATTGAGCAATGCCAAGGCAATAACTTCTGCAAAGGAACACTTCATACTGATGGAACAGTGACAATGATAAAGTATAGAAAGCACACACACAGGCTGAGTTCATGCAGATAAGGCATAACTTCAAGGAATAGAACCTGTGCTCTACAGGGAATCAGGTTCCAAAGCACAAGACATGAATTAAATTGTGCAATGCACAAGGCCAATCTCTCAAGCACTTCATTCTGGTACTCTTCCACAAGTTAATGGTTGGCACAAGAACCATAAATTTAAATTACTCATTATAGTACAGATATTACTAAGGCCAAGTTAAATTTTTATAGACTTCAATCTTCTTTGTTTACAGAGACATAAACTAGAAAATCAGACCCACCTGCCACACTTAAATATCAAATCCTCTCTTTTCTCCGACGTTTTCTATTACATCATTTATAACCAACAGGAAAACAATGTTTTAAATTACCAAGTGACATAAAATGCTACATTATTCTCAGTAGAGATTTTTAGTTATTCCACCCACAGATTGAAAGTTGCAATTGGGAAGTTCCAAACGAGTAACTAAAGGAATTATTTTAAGGTACTTATGATTTAGTCAGAATGCCAGTTAAATTATAATTATAGGACATTATTTGCTTTGTGCCTGTTATTATGTTTCCTTGCATGCATTCTTCAAATAATTAAAAATTATTTATTGAGCTAGTACCATCATTACAAAATAGTAAGCTTAAATTCCATCAGCAAGTTGACAGCAAGAAAACAATAGGCCAAACATAATTATTAAACTTATTTTTGTGCATATTTTTCATTTATTGTTATAATTGTAACTAAAATATAAAAACTGTAAACATATTAAGTTAGATAAGGTTAGAACAGGTAAAATAATGAAAACTAATAATAAAAAATGTTTCCACAAGGAATGCTTGCAAGTAGCTTGTGCATTATGTCATTCAATACAGTGCTGAAAAAAACATCATCTCCTTATGCTCCACCAAAGTCTTATCTGCTCTATTCTGGATTATGCATTACCAATGATCAATATGAGTGCTACACAGCTAAATAAGGTTGAAAACATGCAAAACACTTCTGTGAGACTGATCATAAGATGTATTTCAGCCACAACCATCAAAACTCCATTATACCTCTTTACTAGAACTTTGCAACATAAAGACCATGAATTCCACTAAAACCACTGCCCTTTTCAATTCGGATTTTCTAACTCCATGATGACTCCGTGGACATAAACCAAGCAGGGAAGTGCTTAAAAAGTGCTTCAAGAGGCAATCATTTGTGGAGAAGCACTATATAACCACCACTGAGATTATAGGTCGCTTTAAAGCAGACTGCAGCACCTGCACAAATAAGGATCACTTGAAATAATGGTGGATAAATGCAATAAGGAAGAGTTAACGAAAGCAAGAAATTTGTGAGAAGTAAAATGTTTTTGTATTCCACAATGCCAGACTACACCAAAAAAGAAATCCTGAGATAATATTTCACACAGTGAAAATGAAATAGCAACATATAATTCAAATTGGAAAGACACCACGCAAACATGCTAAAATTTGCTCAATGGATTTTTTATTAAAGAATTTTTGCTTAAATATCATTTATAAGTAGATTATCAATTCTTTTTATTCAAAATCACACATTCAGAGCACTGATTGATTAAAACTGTATTACAGTTGCCTGCAGGTTATCATTGATAATATCATCAAATACTAGTCTCACTTTATACACTTTCTACTGAAAAATAATTTTTACTGTATTAAGTAATTTAATAATACTTATGCAAAAATAAATAACTTAATAATTTTGAAACTAAGTTATACTGGACTTAAGTTCATGATGTTTCAAAAAATATTCTTAAACTAATAAATACATATAATAAAAATCATATATAATATACATAATTGTATTTAAAGAAATAAAAAAAAACATTTTATGCAAAATTTCAGTCTTTTCACCAGACACAGATATTTTATCAATTCAATTACCACAACAATATGTTAAAAACAGTTAACATACCGAGACTAACCTGTTCTTTTGGTACACTATTATATAAAACACCAATACAGACCATTACAGTTTATAGCTGAATCAAGTTGCTAATTTTTATCTTTAAAAAGGCAGTATAAGAACAATGTCTTAAGTTACCATGTCAAGTTGTTTTAGTTATCAAGTTAGAAATAGTAGTCTAATATCAATAAGACATAAAGCTACTTACTTCACATAGTACTGTACCCATATATTAATGTTAAACACAAGCATAATAATTTAAGCCTTATAATACTATCTTTCCAATAACTCATTTTTATTTTATCTTGTTTTAGCTCTCGGTATTCGTAATTTTTCTTTAAAATCTTTTACCATCAACTTGTTTGTAACATCTGTAGCTGCCATTATATAAACGTGATCACTCAACTGCACAGAAAGTAACACTGATAACAAGATATCAAATGTACCTGATGGTCAACTTAATAGTATATCCAACTTAGTTTCCTTCTTCTGTATTTATGAAAGATAAAGTTCTTAAAAGTTAAAAAGAGTACAAAAGAATTAATTAATTAAAACTAACAAATTAAAATATTAATCGATATCAAAGGACCAACAAAAGTTTAAACTAATGCAGAAGGAGAAATGGTTTGATATCATAAAGACATAATGGAGGCAGTTAAGTCATAAATATCTAGTAAAATTATAGTTTAACACTCAAACCTTTGATAGTTTTTTAAGCACCATACGAGGTTGCTTGGTGGGAATAGCATTTTGATTATGAAATCGCTCTGTAGATGACCTCTTCTGTCGAAACTGTGGATTGGAGAAGTTAGGCCTCAAAAACATCTGTTGACTGTGATGAGAAATGCAAAAACAAATATACACATATACATTTTGGTATTAAAACTGATGCATTATGAAACATATATTACAGAATCAAAAGTATTAAAAAACACAAACTGCACAAGAAGACTACTCAGAAAAACTAAAAAGATTTTACCAATGCAAACTTCAATAAATTGTTACATTTACATCAAACAATGCATAGGAGTATCATATGAATTGATTCAGCTCAGCTTTGCAATACTTTAATATTTCACAGAAACACTTATTAAACTCAGACTACCACATCTATATAATTAAAAGATTAATGTGTGCACATGCATAGGAAGACTATTTAAATTTCATTAAACTATACAAAAATGAAATTAAGAGTAAGGAAGTATAAACGACATCACCATATGCATAAGGGAGTGGTGGGTGTAGATATTACTGCACATTGCAAATGGTAAGGTATTTGGGAAACGGATCAGTCATCCCTCAAAGCCCCATCTCAGACAGCAGTGTTTATCTGTTAAGGTTCTGTTTGTGAATTTCTTCATTTGTTTATAGAATACCAGTACTATCAGTCTGCTGAGTTTTAATACCTGCTTCTTATACCAAGGTTTTGAAAGTTTTATTAGATCTGGTGTCTCTTACTATATAAATCAATTGGTTTGTCATTTTTGACCAAACCATTTGGCTCAAAGTGTCTTTTGTACCAGAAGTGTTTGGTGGGTATCAGATGTTGTGAAATAAGTTTAATCTCGCAGCCACTGAGAAGTCCCACAAGGCTATCAGATACGTGAGTAGTCTAGGCAGATCACTTAACTGTTTCAATTGCTTTAAATACACAACAGCCCATTTACATTTTATAAACTTTGTGTATTCAAATAAAAAATACCATAAGCTAAAAAATGCTTCATGCATGAAGCACAAGCTTCCCCCTAGTCTTCTTGTATTACAACTTATAAACATGTGTAACCTCTTTTTATATGTTTTTTCTATCTACTTTTGTGTTACTAAAACATACATCATATTACAAGTAACACTCATTACCTTTTGTGTAATTTGTACCGTACTGTGTATAAAGCAGCTTTTTATGACACCTTAAAAAAATTTTCAAGATTATGGCCTTCAATTTTCCATTCATCGTATAATTTCTAAAGGTTTACTATAAAGTTTTAATATGAAATCACTTCTAACTTTCTACCTGTACAACCAGCTAACATAATGAAATACTGTATAAAAGTACTAAATAAATTGGTAACAGTAATTTATTTAATCTTATTGACAACTTTCCTTTGCATTTATATACATACGTTCAAATATACGTAAACTTGACCAACAACACCATCACACACATAGAGGACAAGCTGGGTGATATCCTACATTAATGAAATTTGTAAGGTAATTTACAATCGTCCTTCTCTTAAACAGAATACATGACCTAGAAACTTGTGTTTCATTATCCTATTCAGATAGGTGTGAGACAATTACAGCTGGAATTATCAACTTCTGAAGATAAATTTTACTTATCACCCTTAATGGTCTGTTCTTATTTCTTCTTTTTCTCTCTCTCTCTCAGTTCTATTTCATAAAAAGCAACTAATTTTCCACAACTATCTACAGACAGAATAGTAGTTTTAGACGTAAAATATTGTGGCCTTAAGCACCAATATCTATTTTCATGTTATAGTGTCATTTCCTATGTGAGGCTTTAAATAAAAGTTCAATCTGATATGCAATACTGTACTACCAATGTGTGAATTTCAATTTCACAGATACCTCTTTTACTAGAAGTATTTTACCATTCCTATACTGTAGATTGAAGCCTAGATTGATTTGTTTGTCCTACATGTGATTTGAAATACAGTTTTTGAACAAGTTATTTGAAATTTTACTGTGGATAGTTTTCATATTCAACTTTTATCCGTCAATAAATCGCATACAACTGCAACTTGCTATACCCGGTCAAAATGTTGTTTTTTTTATGTATAGACAAAGATAAATAGTTAGTAGTTTATTATAAGTTTTTCATAAACAAGTATACATACTTCAAATTCATTAATTGCGAGAAAATCAAAATACTATTATCAAAGAGTATTTCATGAAATCAAAAATTCACAATACTGCAGTTGGCCAAAAAATTTCTAAAGAAATTAGTGGGAATCTAACAGAACAGAATATCAACACCTCTCTTTAAGCAGATAATGTACATGAAAAAAATTGAAAGATAATAGCTTGATGAATTGTACAGATGCATTTCTTGCCATGAATAATTAGAAATGATGTACTTTATGGTATGAATGGTTAAATCTCACTTTCCAGTATAAAGGAAGAGGGGGGATACTATATGAAAATATAAAAACTGTACCTAAAGTTATAAATAAGACACTTAATGTAATTTCCAAAATATTAAAGTTCCACTTTGAAAATGGAAAACCTAACATAAACAAACCTTTTTTTTCTTAACTTCCAAAATTTTCCAGAAATATTGCACATTATTACTAAAAAAGTTTAAAACATTTCTGACATTTAAAATATGTTTAGAGAAAACTTTTTCATTTTAGCATAACAGTTGTTTAAATCTGGCAGTTCATGTCACTAGTATTTTGATACAAGAAGAATAAAATTATCATTCCTTAAAGAAAAACTGAAAACTTTAAAAAATATATGTAGTCAAAGGACATATTAACACTTCTCAAAAATATCCCTATTTAAGTTTGAATTTACAGTATATTTTTATGAATATAAAGAATAAAAATTATCCTAACCAGAAATACTTTAACAAAAAGTTCACATCATATTTATTAGTTAATTAAAGATGCATTGCAAAACTTGCTGGTCAGATTAATGAAAACTAACATTTTTTATATGTATACTCTCACCTGGACTGTTTGTGTTGTATAGACAATCTATCAGATTCATTCTGGAACTGATTTCTCATAGGTTCCTACAGAACAATAAAATTTATTGAAATCACTTGGAGTTATTGAATATCTTTTGATATTCTGATACATAGTTTTTCATTAACACTTTTGCAACAAGCATCTTTTTCTGCATGTCACAAGATTCTAGTGAGTTACGTTCAAAATTAAATTAAACTACTTTCTTATCATGGTATATGAATATGTTTGGCATACAAAAATAGCTAATAATCCAAATTTTAATAGTATACAAGTTTTCAGTTCTTAATTTTAAAGAGCAACATTGAAACAAAATCCTGAATTTCCTCTAGTATGAAAATTGTGACATTTTCTCTTTAAGCATCCACTCTTCTCTAATTTATTTACCACCCCTCCAAGAAGTACGAAATCTAATGTAAATTACTCATTATAATGTTGTCATCACTCAGGCAAAAGCATAATTTTTATAGCCTTCAATCTTATTTAGTTACAGAGCCATCAAATAGAAAATCAGACCACTCTTGCCACACCCATCTGTCACATTCTCTCTTTCAGAAACTTCCAACAGTTCTCTCTGATGTTCAATACTATATTATTCATAACCAATAGAAAGCCAAGATTTTAATCTATCAAATGATGTATTGTATTTATTTGTTTCTATACAGAGAATTGTCTATTTGGCTTCCAGTTAAAATTTTATTCCCACACAAAACACATCAACAAGCTTTTCTGAACTTTTAATAGCCCTTTTGAGATAGTTAGAACCAGAAAAATTGTGATAGTTATGGAACATTGTCTGCTTTTACATGTTATTATTCTGGAGTCTTTGGTACATCACTTAATTAAATAAAAATTCATTTAGAACAGTAGTACCATTAGTATAAAAAAGTAGGGTTTAAGTGTCATCGACAATCAACAGAAAAAAAAAAAAAAAAAACTTGGGTAAGTACTTTATTTATTGTTTTTTTCATATGTATTCTTTACTTATTCTTATAAAAGTAAATAAAATGTAAAATTAGAAACGTTTTAGATTAGGTAAAATAAACAATAATAAATGTTCATAAGATACACTCTCAAGTAGCTTGTGCATAATATAATTCAATAGCGTAACTTGAGATATACATTTGCCAAGTGATTTACAACTTGTATAGTGTGAATATTAGTTACACAGGGTTCAAAGGGCAACAAGACAATAAAATTCATATATAAACAACATATGTATACTCTTACAAGTTTAAAGCTATTTAGGATAAACAAATGTAGTTTCATGTTACAATTTGAAGCCATTCTAGAAAGAAAGAAAAGGTATTTCAATTTATTTTGAATATTTTTATAATAGTTATTTAGAGAGAATAACAGATAAAATATAAAGTTTTGCTGAAAAAACATTTGAAACATATTTAGGTTTTAGAGATTAAGGAAAATAAAATTTGAGGTTTTTGAAATGAAGTTATGTATTTTTAATCTTAACGTGAAAAATCACTTTCCACTCAGAGCAGCCAATACTTTGGCTCCATATATTCAAGGAAAAAAGTTTTAGTGAAAATACTTCATTAAATATTCTGATTTTTTGTTTGCAAATGATGAAACTTGATGATTACTGAAAGTTTGCAAAATTATGTGAGTATACACAAAACAAATTGGAAGTTATAGTATGGAAACTATAAAGGTCAATTTGGGGTCACCGAATCAGCTGATTTGACCAAGCCCACAGCGAGAGAGTTAATAAGTGGTATTTTTCAAGCAGTATGATTTAAAATTTTCATTTGAATAACTTCTAAATTCAGAAAGCTAAACCCTTTTAAAAGTAAACAGAACAGGTTTTGGGATTTCTTTCAGTATTAGTAGTGTTACTTGACACTGCTGTATTTTGTGCTGTGAATAATCTAACTTAATGCCAGCATACAGCCTTCCAATATAAACCTCATATTGCAATGATAATGAGGTATCTAAATCAAGTTGAAACAGCCACAAAATCACTTGTGAAATTTGAACTTACTCTTTTCCTTATCCAATGAAAACCTTAATTTCTTTTAACTTCTTCCTATCAATCCAAAACTATAACCATATTAATTATGAGTGCTACTGCTTCACTTGAATATGAAGGTTAATCACATTAACCCTTTCTATAGGGGTAAGAGTCAGAGAGCATGCCATCATGTTTTAGACTTATATTCAAAATTTTATTAAACTACTATTTTATGAATATATGTCCATAAATTTGGAATCAAATTGTAGTTTATAATTAAAATTTTAGTACTATACATTATTCAATTTCATAATTCCAAAAAATATATAAAAAAATAGCTAAATTGTTTGTGTGTCACATGGCACACTGTATCCTGCTTTTGCTCAGATTGTATTGTAGGCATCATAAAATGTAAAGTCTAGCAAATTAGAAACTCAAGGTAATATTTTCCTATACTTAAAATATATTTCTGGTAGATATTTACCTCTTCTCACAGTTACAGCTATTCTCAACCTGACAGTCTTCTAGTGCGCAAATTTTCACTTGCCACTAGCCTTGTACTCCCACCTAACTCCATGTGTTTACAACATGGTTTAGCTGCATTTAAGCATGCAAATGAGCATGTGACAACCCTCCAGCTAGGAGTGCGACAAACCCTCCTATTACAGCTGACTCCCTCTATGCAGTTGAATCCAATTTTCAGTTCATGATTAGACATGAAAAACAAAACACCAGAAGTGGGGAGGAAGTAAGTGTAGGAAAATATGAACTTCTGATACAATTACTTATCTCCAGTTACAGCTAAAATCCCACATTAAGCAGGTGGAGGGACTGATGTAAAATTACCTAGACTAAAGCCCTTCAAAACCATCTGAAGAGCACACATGGAATGTTCCACCTCTATGTAAAGGAAACAAACCCATGGGAGACTGCACCACATCTGAACCAGGTATACTCTTCATCAAAGTGTAGCAAACTGGCTTTGTGTTGCAAACAAATGGCAGAACAAGTGATCCATCGCAAATCCAAAAGGAAGAGGAAAATGTGTAGAGTGGCTGGGGCAATTTGGACCTTAACAGGAAGGTCAACTCCAATCCAGAACAATGGCACTAAGAACCTAAACCAACATGTGTGCAAATCTAACACAACCTGGAACAACAAACCCTGGCAATGTACAACTTGATGATGTCAGGAAGGTGGAAATGCAATGTGGAGGGTCAATTCCAGTCAAAACCAAACAGCATGGGATGTAACATCCAGTTTGCTGTAAGAGAAAGCTCCCAGCCCACTCACATGTGAGGACTTTTGTTGGTCCAACTCCAACCAAAGCCAGTTGCCAAGAAACTGACATCCAGACAGTGGTAGGAGTGAGGGTTCCCAGCCTGAGTGCAGAACTGCAAAATAGACAGAAAAGTCCAGATCAGCAGCAATTGAAATAAAACATCATACCCATGGCAGAAGGATAGTCACACCTTTTACACAGTCTGAAAGCCACCAACCTACTCCAACTCCAACCAAAACCAGTTGCCCAGGAACTGACATCCAGAGTGTGGTAGGAATGAAGGTTCCCAGCCTGAGGACAGAACTGCAAAATAGATAGAAAAATCCAGTCCAGATCAGCAGCAACTGGAATAAAACATCAGACCCATGGCAGAAGGATAGTCACATCTTTTATACAGGCTGAAAGCCACCACCCTACTCTCGACTGAGTGGAACTTTATCCACCTGCAAGCAGTCTTGTGGCACACGCCATCTCAACACTGAGCGTGATAGACCTCACAGTGCAGATATTGGATATCAGTATACCTGAACAGGCACCATTTGCCACAGAGCAGGATCCATAACATGTTAAGTAGGCCCATGAAAAAAAATAACTTACCCACTCAGAGTAGTAGGGGAGGGGGGAGACGATATCCAGCTCAGCAGAAAATGGCCAGATAGTGCAAGTAATGTGACACCAAGGTGTAGGAAGTAGTCCACATGCCAGCCTGGATAACATCCTCCAAAGAATGACTGAAATGGGCACCCAGGGACAATGGGAGGTGACAGATCAGATAGGACAATACAGAGAACAACTAACAATGATCATGAGAAAGGAAAGAAGACACAATACGCATAACCTGATGAACCCAATTGGTTAGGGTATGGGAGATATATCCCGAGAAACAGATGGATTCCAATGGATAAACAAATGGGAGTAAAAGCCATGGAATAGGTGCTGTATGTGAAATGTAACAGAGTAAAGCACAGACCGGATACAGGAAAGGAACCAGATCAGAGCTGGAGTAACTATGGGATACAGAAGGAAGGGAAATAACAGGAGATGATAACACAGAGCAAAAACGAAGGAAGATTACAGGGCCACCCTATAGCCTACAATGGTTGAAAAGGACAGACCCTTGTCACACAACCATGTAAACACAGATATCTGAGGAAGAGAAAGAGAGGAAAAGGAGAATCCATGCTGAAGAGACTAACAACAGAACATTCTCCACTTACATTGATACACAGATATGGATGAGGAATGGACAGTGTGAGACAACAAGGATGCTACACATGTGGATAATTCCAATCCCCTGGCATGGGACCAGATAAAAGCTACATGTGAAGCCAGAGTGTGGGATCATTTGGATGAAGCACCCTTACGTGAGGATGCTCAAGGAGAGACCAGGAAAAGTAATGGAGTTTGTTCCTGGAGATGGGACAAGAGCAGAAACCACAGTTGAGCCATCCAGAAAAGAGCTACACGTAAGACCCAAGTGGGAATTACTCAGAGTAGAAGAAGGATGCTAGGGAATGCATAAAGGAAAGGTCCTTCCAATCCTGGCTTAATGCATCCATGACCAAAGTCAAAGAATGTATAACTGAGGACTAAAAGAGAGGAAGCTTGGCATTCAACTGAAAGGGAAATGCACCCAGTTGAGAAGTATCCAATTCAAAACATAGCCATCGGAATACCTGTGGTCGAGAGACCATTCTATGGGTTGAATCTTGTCAGGACAGAATGAGACAGATGAACCATGACAAGAATGATGGCACCTGGTATGTGATAAACTAACAAACGAGGGCTATCAGCACTAGCCATCCCTAAATTAGCAGAGAAAGGCAAGGAAGGCAACTAGTCATCACCACCCACTGCCAACTCTTGAACTACTCTTTTAACAGTGAATAGTGGGATTGACCATCACAATATATTGCAGCACACACCCCATCCTGACAACGAAGCATCTGTGTAGACATGGCCATCCAAATGGGTAGAAGTACTAGGTACCTCCACTGTCGTGCTGTTCCTGTCTAACCATCAAAAGCAGTTAGACTGAAAGGAAGCAGGAAAGGATATCTATAAATCCAGAGGGTGCCTGATGAGGTGCCAATGAACTTGTAGCACCCACTAAAAGAAACACGTATGGGCTTAGCCCAGAGGGATAAGAGCCTCCAGTAAAGCCCAAGTCCCCAAAAGAGACAGAACCTCTTGTGTAGGGAAAGAAGGTGCTTACAGTGCCCTCTGAACTAAAAACTCTTATGGATCACAGGCAAAGAGGAAAAGGTTGCGCTCGACTGAGATGCGAGATGAAAAACTACCACAGGTGAACAAGATATTGAGTGGGGTGGATAATAGACTTCTCCACCTAGAAAAACTAACCCTCCTTATCAGGAAGACTCTGCAAAGGATGGAGGCAGATGGAACTTGAGCCCGCGAGAATGAAAGAATTGGGCAAATGATCGGACTACTCGACAAAAATCACAGGGTGCTAATACCAGCCAGAAAGGAAGAGCTTGGAATTGATAAATGTGATCCTTGTAGGTGAAACATAGAGAACAACGTAAACCTCGAACAAGAGATTCCAGCAACACAGTAACCAAGTGTGGAGCAAAAAGGGAGATGAAGACAATCTGGATATGTTCATGAGTAGGAGGGTTGGGCTTCTGCCAAAAAACCTTCATGAGAACGACGGAGAGCCTTGGACAAAATGCACTAAAGAAAAACAAAATATCTGAAATCAAGCACTAGTTCTTAACACTGTCATGCAAAATTGAGTTCAACTGCATAGAGAGTCAGCTGTAATAAGAGGGTGTTTCACATTCCTATTGGTGGAGGGTTGTTGCATGTTAATTTGCTTAAATGCAGCTGAACCATGTGGTATACGCATGGAATTAGGTGAGAGTTCAAGGTTAGTGGCGAATGAAAATTTGCACATTACATGGCAGTCAAATTGAGAACAGTTGTAACTGTGAGTAGAGGTAAGTAACTGTATCAGAATTATCAATACTGACAAGCTGGAACATAAAATAAGAACCTCCTACCTTTTCTATTTGCTGAGATATCATTATAGGTAAATAAAACAAAAAATTAATAAATATAAATAAATGTATAATGTTACAAAATTTAACCTATTTAGAATATACAATTATGGTTTTCTGTTACAATTTTCAATCATTCTAGAAAAATGAGGGTAATTTAGATTATTTTTTCCTAATTTTTTATAATGATTATGAAGTTGGTCAAATCAACCAACCATGTATAGTTAGGGTAGAGAAAATAACAGATAATATATAAAGTTTTTCTAAAACAAAAGTTTTATATTTATTTATGATGTTACAGAAATCAAGGAAATAAAGAAAAGTATTTTTAATCTTAAAATCAAAATTACTTTGCATGTTTGTTTTTGAATTTCGCGCAAAGCTACACGAGGGCTATCTGCGCTAGCCGTCCCTAATTTAGCA
>NW_013666074.1:287135-317119 GCF_000517525.1 Limulus polyphemus | reverse complement strand
GTTTAGTGGGACGGGGATTCGAACCCGCGACCCTCAGATTGCGAGTCGAGCGCCCTAACCACTTGGCCATGCCGGGCCAAACTTTGCATGTTGGATAGTCAACATTCCCAAAGCAAAAATTCATGAGCAAATCTTTAATTCAAATACTTAATTAAAAAAATTAATATTTTGTGTTTACAACGTAACTGTGCTATTTGGGTATTTTATCAAACAAACATATTACAAAATCTCTCAAATTTAAACAAATTATTAATATAAGAAAATAAAATTAATTTAAAATGAATCAATGAAATAAGTATTACAATAAAAATAAAAAAAGTAGATAAATGAGGAAAAACTAACAAACAAGGCTAAATTTATAAACTAAACTGCTAAATTTTAGCTTCTGTTTTCTTATTTTTAGGCTAATATAAATTTGTTAATACATTTTGGATTGGTTGACTTTTTTTATTTTGTTTTGCTATGTATTTTTCATTGGGCTACACCAATTTTATTTGAAACTTCTGCACATTAAATTATAACAAATTAACATTTTAATATTTTCTTTAAGTACTACTTATATAAACTGGTTATGGATTGTTTACATTTAACAATTACCTTTTATAACTCACTTTATACAATATTTTGATTTAATTTTTAAAATAAGCTATCAGCAAATTTTATATTAACTTTTCACATTGAGATCAATGAATAAAAATACAAACCTGATGAGACGGTGAGAAAATGCCTGTATGAGTTGACTGTGGTCTCTGTTGACTATGGAAGGGAGGAGGGTGGTTAATGGCTGGCTGCTGTAACATGGGAACTCTTGGCTCAATCACTGAAGATGTTGGGCGAGAAGGTGAGAAGGGTGGAGGCTGTTGAAGATTAAACTGAAAACGATTTTGCACTGGAGGAGGCTGGTTTGTGGGAGGAAAAGGAGAGAGCCTAGGAGGAAGTTGATGCAATGGTAGGATACGAAACTCGTTCCTAGGAAATCCAGGCAGCAGACCAACAGAAATTCTTGAGCCTGCAGAGAATGTAACCAAAAATACCTGTCATAGAAATACTTGCAATTTACTTACAGTACTTTATCCAATATCAGTATAAATCTTAAAATACTTCTAACTTCATCGATTACAAATTTATATTAAAAAAAAACAAAGGAAAAACTGTTGTTTTTCTCTTTAGTGCAAAGCTATACATTGCGCTATCGGCATTCTGTCCACCACAAGGGATCTAACCATAGATTTTTTAACATATTAAGTTTCCAAAGTTAGTGTTGACCCATAGGGGGACAAAAACAAAATTCATCGAGCACATCTATAAATATCTTTAAATGAAATTTTCATTACATATAATCAAATTACATGACAATAAATTATTAAAAATCTTGAAATAAATCTTCCTTTATTCTTACTTTAAAAATAAAAACTATCAGAAAAATATAATGAATTAATAATCAATTTTGAATAATTGATACTAGTAAAAAAAATATAATTAATTTAACAGGTTTGTATATAGAAACACACACATATACACATTTGTCAAAAATAAGCATAATAATGTCAGTGTTAACTCAAATTTCACATATATTTTGATGGGTAAATTTAAGAAACTCAATTCACATGAAAATGTTGCAAAGGTTAGTACAACAAATAATTTTAATTATTAATAATGCATCTGATGGTATCAGTTTTAACACTTCTCAGTTTGACTACTTCTGTATTTGAATTATACAAATCAGTAACTCAAAAATGACATGATATTTGAAATGCAGACACTTGAAACACAAAGCATGAAAATTATTAAATGTTTCTGAGCCTCAGTTAAATTTTCTTTGACAAATTTTTGCAATTTATAATGACATGAAAACCATTATATGACATAATTGTATAATGCGGCATTATGTAACACACTCATTACTGTTGACATATAAACCATGTTTCACACACTCTTTATTACAAACAAGTAAAATAAAATCATATGCCTAATGACATCATATTCTAGAACAATTTTTGAAAGAAATTTTTCAACAAAATGTCTTGAATATTTTTAAACTAAGTAAATATTCTTTATCTCGCTTATCTTACTTATAAAAGTTACCTATGTAATTCTTTTAAAACTTATGTACAGCTGTTGAAAAACAAAAGAAGACCTCCCCTGAACTATAAACTTGTACTATGGCGAAGTTCAAAGAAAGACACCATTAGCTTCAAGTTACAAAACTTTTTGAAAAGCAAAAAAAAAAGGAATGGAAAAAGTTATTACTTCAACAAAATAAACATGCAAGCAAAGATTTAACTTGTTACCTATACGTAGCATAATAAAAAATATAAAACCATGATATAATTAGATTATTAAAACTTGTGGTCATGAAACAGTTTGACTATTTTTTACACTAGTAACTTAAAATATATATTTACAGTTTTCAAACTATTTTAGATAAAAAAAACACAAGTATGTATAAAACATATATATCTAAAGTTTTGTTTTGTATCTTCATAAGTTTTATCCACACAAGCAGGAAATTTAAATATTCCCAAAAAATATTTACAAAAATCTGAAATAGGGTTAACAGTGTGGTACATAAGCATACTATGCATTTTCTATTTCCTTATATTAATATAGGATTTAAATTGATTATTTGAGCAGGTGTAAATGTGGCCCATATTTCAAAACTTAGTAGGTTACCTCGGGGTTTTGAGAGAATTGGTGAAAACTAATCAGGACCAATTTTTACCAAAAAACATTCAAAATTAGAAGTTTATATCAAGACTTCATGTTTTACTTCATGCTCTCTTGATGCTATGCTCTACTATGCTTTCTTCAGTTCATGAATCCAAAAATCAGTATATTCCTGTATAATGACTAGTTCTAAGCAGACTCGAAAGGCCACTGATATTTGGCCTGTAGGCCCCTGCCAGGCCCAGTTCACTGGAACAAAGCTTCCATCCCAAAGAGAAGGTTCATTCAAATTCCGGGCCCGGCATGGCCAGGTGGTTAAGGCACTCGACTCGCAATCTGAGGGTCGCGGGTTCAAATCCCTGTCACACCAAACATGCTCGCCCTTTCAGCCGTGGGTAAAAGAGTAGCCCAAGAGTTGGCGGTGGGTGGTGATGACTAGCTGCCTTCCCTCTAGTCTTACACTGTTAAATTAGGGACGGCTAGCGCAAATAGCCCTTGTGTAGCTTTGCGCGAAATTCATAACAAACAAACAAACATTCAAATTCCTCATCTGTCACAGATGCAATTATGGAGGTGTGGGGCAGTCAGGATTCCTGTTCGGCTCAAGAAGCACATAGTCTTCAGGGTCAAGAAA
Organism: Limulus polyphemus; assembly: GCF_000517525.1. Taxonomy (NCBI): domain Eukaryota; kingdom Metazoa; phylum Arthropoda; class Merostomata; order Xiphosura; family Limulidae; genus Limulus; species Limulus polyphemus. The sequence continues at coordinate 313,818 of NW_013666074.1, read as the reverse complement.
CTCTTTAGTGAGTGAATAAAACTTACGAACACAAAGAAAATACAAGAAAAAGGTCAACATCCTGAAAGTGAAGAAGGAGAACTTCAAAGAAAATTTGGATGATCTTTTCAATATCACCCAGGACAAGACATGGAGAGAAGGGATGTCAAAGTAAAATGGGATCTGTGAACATCACTTTGGTCAGAGAGGAAACAGAAAGAAGAAGTACAACAATGATACACCAAACAGCATCAGAAAGAAGATGTAGATGAGCCATGGACAAGCTCATCCAGTACTGATGGGACTGCTACTCTAACCATCGATGACGACTTTGCTATTCCTGGGCCATCCATATCTACATCATCTGTGACTAAAAGATGTTTGAGCAACCATTCTCAGTCATTGATTGGCAACAAAACTAGACTGCACCAAAGTCAGTGACCAAAAAAGCCTCTTTTCTCTTGACTTCAGCCACAGATACTTTGGATCATGACATCTCAGATTTGAGTTTGAGCTGTACAGTGATTGATTCAGAGGCAGTGAGTGAAACTCTGGAAGGAAACTGCATGGATAATCAAGGAATCATTCAGTCTGATCCATTCCTTGACTGTCCAGTGGTATGGAAAACTGCTTCCAGAAATGACTGGGAACTGGACTGTAGATTGACCCCCTGATTCTTGTGTTTGGAGTAGGAAAAGAACAACTTCTGGGAGCCCCAGAAATGAAACTGGTTTGAAAATGGACAACAGACTGGAAAAGGCAGTCTGATTCTAAAAAATTTAAAATAAGGTCCAGGGAACGTGCTTCAACACCACTGCATCAAACACTAGGAACATAAATATTCTTGAGAAGAATTAAAGCTTGCTCCACTTCACCTGCAGGTATCACATTTTCATGCTGATACCAAAAGTAGTCTTCTCAATTTGCATGGAGACATCAACTGGTCTAGACATCTTACTCTTCAAGCACTTTTGGGGAGAAATGGGGATTCCTGAACATGGAAAGATTGCAGACTGTGATGAATAACAACACCATGGCTTCTGCTGTATCAGATGTATATGATAATATTCTTATGTTTGTTAATGAAATACTCTAGACTCAGCAAACTAGAGATGACTATATGGAATTCTTTGAGTTTGTAACAATATTTCTTGGAGGGTTTCTGCTTTAAGATAGTTTGAATGATGGCTACAGGAATGATGCATCTCGCCATTTATACTTTTAAAGTCTACATGTTCAAAGGCCAGTTTAACTTCACACTCAAAGAGAAGGCAGCAATGAGAAGAATTTAAATATTCATGTCCACCATTTACATCAAAACATGGTACGAAAACCTCTTCTCATTTTCTGCTCCAAGGAATGATCTGCAGCTCAACCAGGCTTTTCAAGCTTACAAGACCTCAGATCCACAGGTGGCCAACACCACACTGATAAATTTCATTCAATAACTGTGGTATTTGTTTGAGGAGCTTGTCACTCTCACTTTCTCTGATGACAACAAGTCTACGGAAACCAAGCAATGTATGGTTCAAGCTCTTAAAAACCATGGGAATGAGAATCAGCAGGACAGAGCAACAGTCAAAGAGAAGGACTTGGAGACCAAAAACTAAAGTCCTGGAGAACTTTGTCACAGCCAATATCCTCCAGTTTTTCAAAATCTTGGGCATCAAATTAGATTCCTTCCTCTCCAAAGATCCAGGCCAACAGGAACAAGACAAAAAGTTCATGAAAGGCAAAGAAACATGTAATCAGCTCCTGATCATCAATGACACCATGGAAAGATGTCTGGCCCTCATGGAAAAATACTGTTGGCATCACACCACAGATAAGGACTTAAAACATTATCTTCTTTGGTAGTTTAAGAAGTACTGGAAGAAATTTTCTGAGGCAAAGAAGAGCACCATCATGAAATCTGTACAAGTGAATGTTGCTTGATTCTGAAATATGGGAGTATACTGGCAACTTCAAGCAATTAATTTTTCTATGGTTCTAGAGTAAATTTGTTTGTAATAATTTTTTTCTTCCTTTTTCTTGAATATTTCATAAAGATTTGCATCACATATGTAGCTTTTTGTTTGACTGGGTAGCTCACTGTAAGTATGATACACACTATAAAGCACAGTATCACAGGATGAGAAACTTCAAGGGCTGGTAGCAACACCTTAACATGCTTTGATTCTCTTAAATTTTGTTAATTTATGATTAATCTTCAGAAAAGTTTCGAGTGCCCAAAAAGAAATCACTATTTTCAATTTTAACCATCCTGAATAAGAGTCACCTTAATGTGCAATTTAAACATAATACTTTGGTGAAGAAAATTGTTAAGTTGCTGTTGCTTTAACTGTTTATTGTTCTGTGTTGTTTGTCTTGTATTTCCATGGGAAAGATAACTGCAAGGTCATATGAAGTTAGATAGCTGTCTTTTCCACTGTCAACCAGGTTTCAATGGGGAAGGTCAGCAATGTCGATAGTGCTAGTCGCTCTTGGTAAATCTGACATTACCGACTTCAATAAATTATATGACGTTTAGATAGTCTGGTACAAGATCTCACTGAATAAGCTTGAAACAACTCAAGAAAGAAAGAAAGAACCTTAAAGTTACCTCTTCAGTAAAGGCAACTGTGTTGTAGCAAGTAAAGTACACTTTCAATGTGTCTGTATTATTAGAGATTTTGTGATTTTCAAGCTCTTCAATTTCCCATGAGCTCAGTTAGTTAGAGAATACGGAATTATTTCACAGTTAATGTGTTGATGAATCCCCTGTTATTCTGATGATCTACCTTGTAACTCTTAAGGGAAATCAGTGCTATCTGAAAATATCACAGCAGTTTAGATTTTTTTATTACTTTATTCAAAATAAATGTTAATAAAATATACATCACAACATAATCATAAATCTGAAGATTTCAGTTATAGTTTTTCTTTATACACTATTACCAGTGAAATATTTGACAGTACTTTTAAAACTTAATAATATCATAGCTAAAAGTTAAAATACCATTGAATATAGCAGATTATAAACTATTTATGTCAATATAGACTGAATAAAGTGGTGCAATAAGCAGCTTTATATGGTTTCATGGGGAAATGATTAGATACAACTCATGTAGAGTAGAACAATAGGATCTAATAGGTATTTTACAAGAAATGTAACAAACCAGAACCCCTTGAATTTGTATTTACAATTTCTTTTGATATTCTCCTGGTTTTGGAAATTATTTCATGTGAAATTATATTTTCTGAAAGCTAAAGAAATTTTCTTCTATGGCATGACACCAGTTTATCCTATTCAAATAACCTACATAAATAAAAGAACTTATAATTTATTGAAAAGAAACTATATTTATTAGATATAAATTGATCTTGATCAAGAATACTGTTAGCAAAAATACCGTTACCTAGTCTGACACTACACCATTTTGAAAGGTTAGGTGCTAGGTCATCGATAAACCTTTGTCATTATCTGTGGTGTTATTTATAATCTATAGCTAAAAGTGATGACTACTGCAATTGGCTAAAATAAAGTGTCAAAGAAATAAATTAATGAATATCAGTCAACTAAATTGATATGTAAAACTGGAATTCTAAAATGAAAAGAAATACTCTTTAACGTTTTGTTACAAAAGTTGAGAAAGTTCCTAACATAATAAAAAAAATGGTATAAAAAATCAAATAATGTGTTTTTTTTAAACCAAAGTAACAACGTTTCATGTTTCATACAATTTTCTTTAGAAAAAGAATCAGTGATAATCCCCTCAGTCTGAAAAGAGTTAAAAATTATATCTTCTTTTTAACTAAGCATACAATGTGTTTACTAAAAAGAAAATTCAAAATACCTTACCTGGACCAGAAGTAGGTGCTCCAGATGATGGACCAGAATGGTGCTGCCATCTGTCAGAACTAGGAGGCTAAAGATGATAAAATATTTAAGCAAAACAAGAAATAAATGAACTGATACATATTTTACAGCTTAAATTTTGGTTTAACATTTCTTTCAAAACACACATATAACAAATTCTGAGGTCAAAATCAGCATGAAATTCTCAAAATACAAAATGTGTATGCAGTAAAATTTATAAATAATTAGTCTGACACACAGATATTCATCTACATAAGCCCATTTCATATATAAAACTAGTTGGTTTTTATACAAGATAAAAACCAGATAAAAGCCCAGTTTGCCCCTGAAGAAGAAAGGTACACCTTTTGAAAGAGCTCGGATTATAGGGTTTTTATTCATTTCTATGAAGATAAAAACCAGTATGCACATAGCACTTACAAGATATATACCACTAAACAGCTTTATGCATATTTGTTTTGTCACTCATGAATAAGTTACTTTACAGATTACTATGATATATTCTCTTGAGCAAAGTAAGTATAATTTTCTTAACACATCTCTAGGTGTTAAGTACATGCTTCTCACCCTTATTTGAAACAACTTGGAAACTAACAGATATAATTTGTAAAGTTTGTTTATTTCAGAAAATCATATAAAGCTACACAAGGGTTACATGCATAGACATCTCTAATTATGAACTGATAGACTAAAGAGAAGGCAGATAGTCAACAGCATCCACCACTAGCTTTTGGATTTGCATCCACAGCTCCAAAGTGAGGAGCATGTTTTTGAGGCAATAGGTCATGAACCACAAGTTTTCAGATTCACAGTCTAGATGCTATAGCCACTGGGCCACACCCAGCCACACTTTTTAAGGTATATAAAACATTTAATGACACATTGAGGAGCTTCAAGTAAGATTGATATATCCTGGATCAAAAAGTCACAGTAAGGTAAAGCATACTGACAGATGTGTAGGTGAACCACACCAAAAGAAACAAACATATTGCAGAAACAAGTTTTAATCAGGGTAGGTTTAGGATTTCCCAAGTAGGACAAACAAAATTTGTACTCCTATGATACAGATGCATGTGTGTGTTTTTATAGCAAAGTCACATCAGGCTATCTGCTATGTCCACCGAGGGGAATCAAACCTCTGATTTTAGCATTGTAAATTTGAAGACTTACCACTGATGATGAAGATGGCTAGGATCTGAAAGGTCTGGAAATTGGTAGTATTTTCATCATGTAATTAACAGGCTATTTAAAGTATTTTAACTTCTCATATCCCTGCATTATAACATTCCCCATATACATTACTTAAGTTGCAATTTATCTATCTCTGAATAGTCCAATTAGCAGTTTTCTGTATACTGCATACATCTTGCATACTTTGAGCATGAGGTTTGTATTTTTAGGTAAAACTACTAGGACTCACTTTTTCACTAAGTTTGTGTTCCAATAGAAAAAATAATAATAATGTGCCTTTTAAATATACATTTTATAACACACAAAAAAAGCATATCGGGTACTAAATTAAAAGAAAGAAAAAGATTTGGATTTACCTATTTTTTTTACAAGTCTAACTCTTTCTAACAACAGTATTTGAAATATTTGGCCTACAAATTCATTGTTACATCACTGAGTTCACATTGACCATATATGTAAATTAGTTTAAGATATTTTTATCTTAATTAGAAAGTCAGTTAAATTATAATAGTCACAAAACTTTGTATGTTTTGTGTAGGTTATTACAATGAAAAAAAAATTTTAAGTACTACCACTGTTACAAAAAATAGTGTTAAGTTTTGTTGGGGAATGGGAGCAAAAAAACAAAAGGCCAGATACAAATACTAAATTTCTGGTTTTTAAGTATGTTTTTCTCCATTGTTATAAGAGTAATTAAAATGTAAAAATTAGAAACCTATTACATTAAGTAAGGAAAAATAAATAAAAAAGTTAAAAACACACAGTGAGGTCTGCAAATGAGATGTACATACATAAAGTAATTCAAATACCCTAACTTAAGCTACGTGTTCACCATGTTTTTTAAAGCTTGTTACAAAGATTTTTCTCAGATTGACTGTTCAAGCACATATGAAGACCAACAGATTGACATTGATATTGGTATGAAATTTTAGGAATTGCAAAAAAATTAATAATTTTCCTGTAACGTACTCTTGAAAAGAAGAATTTTGATATATAATTTTTTCTGAAAATAATCATTCAGGAGAAAAATAGTGTGATACACAGACAGACATTTTACTATTATATATATAGAGAGATTCTTTTTAGTAGTTGCAAGGTTGATTGAATGGACCAACTTCATGTAGTGATAAGGTAGAGAAAATTACAGATAAAATATAAAGTTTTACTGAAAGAAAAACGTTTGACATTCATTTAGGAAGTCCTAGAGGTTATGCAAATGAAATATGAAAACTGTAGATGGGGAAAAAGCATTTTGAATCCTAACAAGAAAATCACCTTGAACTCAAACTCAAATTATTAAACAAATCTTTAGTAAAAATACTTTATTAAAAAAAATGAGTTTTTTCGTGTACAAAACACTTGTAATGCTAAAGCCTTGTCAAATTTTGTGAAGGTACACTTATTACATTAAAAGTTATAGTATGTCTACTTTCATGGTTTACTAGGTGGTTACAAAAGTCAGTCGAAATGGCCAAGCCTATACATGAAGAGTTAACAAAAATCATTAGTCTTATATCCAAGATTCTGATACCTGATACTCATTAAAGTAAAATAATACCAAACAAATACAGTGCTCCAGCATGATTCCCAAACAAAAATTAGCCATTTACAGCATTAAAAAAATACTGAGAAGTTGTTTTACAGCCATGGAAAAATGAATACATCTCCTCCTTTAACAGTAGTATAGTAATTAAATAATGGGTAGATTCGTGTAGTTTTCGGCAGTTCTGCATAAGATCTGTGCAATTTACACAGTTGAGTTGCAAAAATAAGTGCTCTCTAACAGACAGAAGTTTCTATTGGTGCAGCGCACTCGTGAATGATCCAATTTTGTTTAAAAAATAAGAAAAAGTTGTAATGTCATTATTTGTGTTTGTTATGACTACATCTGGTGATTTAATTTGCTAAGTTAATCTTGTGCCAAATTTCACCTTTTGAAATAATAATTCATAATTAGTTAAATTACTTTTATCACAAAATGTTACTGCAGAAAATTCAATTAGTCCCACTGACAAAATTCTGGGAGTGATTACTCAATACAGAAAACAATTACTTGCAGCACTGAAACACAATGTGGTCAGAGAATGCTTGTTCATTTTAACCTTAAGGATAAGGGCAGGTAAAAATTCACATATCACAAACTTTTTCAGAGTTACATTCAAAACTTCTTTAAAATTCACTATCAATTAATACCAATAAGCATGGCATTAAAATGTAGATAATAAATCAAATTTTAAGTTTTATTTCTTAATTTCAAAAGAAAATATTCAAATAATTTTTCAATCTTCATTTCTATGTATCATGTGACACTTGTTTGCTCTAAACTGCTCATCTAAACATTTCTTCTACCCCAATATAAGCTTCTGAATTTTAATACAAGTTACATAGTTACAGAATAGATAATACTGTGACATAATTTAAATTAATAATTTCTAATCATTTTATTTATACAGATTCAAATCAGGAAATGAAGCTCACATACCATACACTCGTACCATATAGTCTTTCAAAAATTGTTGATAACTGTTTTTGACATTTGCTATTATGTTATATATAACCAACAGAAATAGGTTTTAATTTGCTGAATGATGTATAATGCTAGCTCATTCTAATGATAGCTTTCTAATTATTTGAGCTACAGATTCAAAGTTGCTATCATCGAGTTTGCCTTGAATATGGTAAGTAAATTATTTTAATGAATAGCTTACTTAGAAAGTAAGATAAATTATAATAGTTGTAAGACATTGTATTCTTTGGACATGTTATTATTTTGTGTTCTAAACTGAATGGTTGAAATAAATAAAAATTCAGTAAAGTAGGGCAACTTTTATAGACTTTGAGTGCAAAAAAAGTACAAGACTCATAAGTAAGTATTAAATTTCTTGTTTTTTTATGTATAATTTTCATTTATTGTTATAAAAGCAACTACAATGTAAAAATTAGAAAGTTAGTAGCTAAGAAAACATAAGTTAAACAGAAAACCAAATAAAAAATTCTCAGTGAAGTATGCACATGCTTTATGTAGTTCAATATTTTGTAACTGTAATTTGATCAAGTGGTCATTGGGTAACTTCTTGTTTTGTTATGCAGGTTAGTAGTTAAGACACAGTTCAAAGAACAATGAAGTGATTAAATGAAAACAGATGTAAACTGTTATGAACCTAAGATTGTTTAGAATACATAAAAGTAATTTTCTGTTATAATCTGCAGTCATTCTAGAAAGAAAAAAAAGGGGTTAATTAAATTTATTTAATTTTTTTTGTGGTGGTCACAAAGTCAATCAAATGAAGAGAGTCAATATAGTATTAGGAATAAAAAGATAACAAAAATAAAATGCAAAGTTTTACTGAAAATAACATATGCTATCCATTTATAAGGTTTCAGAATTATGAAAATGAAAGTTAAAAACTGTAAGACCAAAAAAGTATTTTTAATCTTAACATGAAAATCACCTTCCACTCAGACATAAAATTTTTTAATTAAAAGTAAGCTTTTTTGTGTACAAAAGATCGTAATGTTTACTAAAAGATTGCCAACTTTTGTGAAGAAACACTTACTAAAAGTTATAGTATAGAAAATCTCATGGATAGATGGTGATTGCAAGATTAGCCAATATAGAGAGGGTTAACATAAAAATGAAGTATTACCAATCTATGCTTTATCAGGAATATGACGAGTTAACAATAAGTCTGCACCCACAATAAAAAAAATTACAATCATTTTTACAAAAGATGCAGCAGACAGTTCAGTTACTCCTGGCAGTAGCATCATAGGATGGAGGAGAATGAGAATGGAGACAAGAAGCTCTCAGTTGAAATAAAAAAAGCAACAAAACACGTTAAATAGATAAATATTCAGTTATAAAAGCCAGAGGATAACACTGAGTGCCGAATGGCTTGAGGAAATACAATAATAGAAATAAGTCAGCAAGAGAAATAAACATTTTGTTCAAATCCAAAAGTATATCATAAAAAAAACTTACTCTGACACAAAAAGAAAAACTGCCAATTGTAATCCAGTCCATAATTTAATGAGAAAAACAATGCCTAGAAAGATAAATATCTGCTGAAAGAAGGGGATTGAAGAAGTGGTATTCACAACAACAGGAAGTAAGAAAATCACTAGAATCAGTCAAACACCTCAAAACTGCAGCATAAAAACTGGAAGAGGAAAGAATAGAGAAGGAAGACTGCAAACTACGATGGCCAAGTGAACCATGAGAGATTGCAGTAGAAACAGTTTGAATCCCAATTCCTATGCAAAAAAATAATAAATTGAGGAGAAAGATTTAGACAATAAATCATAAACTACACCACAAATTCAAGATTAAAAGCATTGTCAAACTCCTCAAAGCTAGCCTCACACACAAACAAAGCAATAAAACAACAGAAAAACGACTTTGAGGAACATAACCAGATTCAACATTTTGAAAGCATGTGATAACACATGAAGAAGAATCTTCAATCAAACATTTAACATCATAAAAAGAAATTATGGATGTTTGAGAAGTTTTTAATATCTTGAGGTTAATTTTCAGGAAGAGGATTAATATCATAAAAATTACAAAATTATAATTCCAAATTATTTCAAGAAACAAGAACAAATATAAACTAATTCAAAGTAAATTCTGATCTTCCAAGACACAATACAGGTGACACAACAAAGTTTCAGGAAGAAAATGTAATATATATATATGATAAAAAAAAATACTCAGGTAACGTTCAGATAGAAGTAGTACCAAATAATAGGTGATTGGTCTATGAGTATAAACAACAGAGGGCCATAATCAAGTGAAAATATCTATATCTAGTTATTTTGAATACAGAAAAAAAAATGCAATATTTTGTATGTGGGGGTAAATTCAGTTGGAAGTGGAGAAATGAGGTTTATCCTTTAGCAACAACCAAAAGTAATTAGCTGAAGGTTACAGCAAAGGTTTAGTATTGTATTTGTATTCATTGTTTGTTTGTTTTTTCAATCAAGTCCAAACAGCCTTGTTAATAACAAAGTCTAGTTATCAATCCCTGATTAACATCTACAAATCTATTAATCCAAAAGCAAACATTAAGTAGAAAATATTAACCTGAAAGGTGTTTGAAGAAAGGAGGTCAGCATGGTGAGATGGTGGTGGTGCCTGGGTTTGAAACTGTGTAGGTGGGGGTCTGTGAAACTGCTCTTGGGACAAAAGTGGAGGCTGACCTTGAAGACGATAAGCTGGTAAAGAATGAGGTGGTGGCTGCTGTGGTCCAGAATTCTTTAAGTATTAAAGAGAAAAGTATGTCAAAAAGAAAAGACAGATTATTTTCCTGATCTAATTTTTTTATTGATGATGATAAAAATCAAGGGTTTTATCAATACCCTGTGAAAATGATAACCAATAATAATACCAGATATTAAGGTAACACAAAATATAAGAAATACAGTTTCATAATATGTAAAGATCACTATGCTATTGCTTTCAATAGTATGTAGAAAATATACTTACATTTATGGTTTAATATAAGCTAATGAGAAGTCTAGCAATATTTAAAAAACAGCTTAAATTTTCTTTCAATACACATTTTTTGCATCAACATCATTAAATATGTAAATTCCAATAAAAACAGCCCAAACACCTGACTGTATTTTTTTAATTCACATAATAGCATGAAAACTTTCTGAAGGGGAAACAAATAATTATAAATTGCTGTTTTTTTGCACAACATTTACATTAAGCTCTAGCAAGTTTACAATAGCACAAGAATACTGCCTTGTATTCAGGATTGTTGTCTGGTCAACAATTTCTGACAATATCCATATGCTAATACAGTAGCCTAACTTAAGGATTTTTTTTCTCATGTGTTTAATCAAATAATCACATTATATATTTTAAATTATGACAGACTGTGACTTGTAAAACAGTTACACAGAGTAGAAACTCTTTGTTTTTAAATTTCATATGATTAATTACTAGGTTCTTTTTATCCAAGCTTGTAAGATGCAAGTATAAAAATTCAACAAACATTTATCATGACATAAAAAACATTTTTACCTTATCACAAAAGGCATAAGTTAAATACCCACATGACAGTTATGCATAACAGTACATTTTTTGTGACATTATGAATTAGTACTGTGAGTATTGACACATATACATCACCAACAGTATTTTAACACTCATTTAGCATCAGTAAAGAAAAAAATGAGATAAAATAAAAATAAAACCATCCTAGGTAGATTTGCAAATTAAATCATGCAACTCGAATCTTTCTTCATAACTAGGCAATCCAAACATATAGTAACAGGTAAACAATTCTAAAACAAAATGTTGAATTTAAGAAAAAAGATTACTTAATCCAAACAATACCTTGATTCTAAAAAAGTTATTTTAAACTACTCAAAGCTCCTTCCAAGAACAATTACTACAAAGACCATTAGTAAATTTTTCACACTTATTGAAACTAAATTCCTAACAAAACTAGCAATAGACTTAATGTTGAAGAGAATGGTTTAATACTCAAGTCTTAACATTTATTTTTTTTAAATTGCACTTAAAACTGTAACACTCATAGTTTAAAATTTTGTTTAATAAAAATCAAGCATAAGATAAACTAAAAATACATAATACAAACCTGATTATAGACATTCATTACTTGATCTCGAGAAGGTAAAGGTCTTTCGGGACTGAAGAAGTTAAATCCAGAATTGGAAAATGGGGAGTTTTCAAAAGTTGGAGGTCTGTTCTCTATTTGATGGATATTATCAACACGTGATGGTGGATAGAAAGACTGGGGTTGTGATGGCATCACTGATTGACTTGCAGTCCTTGATAAGAACAGGCGATTTTCTGGTGCTCGTTTATCTGAAAATGAAAGTAAACTAAGTTTCAAGACTGGTTGTTTAATAGGATAGATGTCTTTAAAATACCAAAAGTTAATAATGTATGTTTATTTTAACTGTTTAAGCAGGAAACTTTTATCTTCCAAATAACTTTTTATATAAATTACTTCTTAGTGAACAAACATGCAACTCAAAATTCAATTTAAAAAAAGGAAAAATTATACAGCCCTGTAAACTAACAAATCTTTACAATATATATTTTAAAAATGTTTTGATGGCTTTGTTTTTATAAATCTTGGAATGTTGTTAAGAAAAATTATCATTTTCTATAATGGCATGGAAAACAAGTAGAGAAACTTCTGCCATAAATTTCTTATGATGATGAAGAATTCATTTAAATATATATAAAAAAATTGTTTAGTGTACTACTAGCTACAAAATTTAGTTTTTGTCCTCTGAGACCTATTACATCAAGTAGTTGTTAAAGTTTAAAATTTGTTTTTAGTTCTTAATTTCACTTTTACAACAGTAAATATATTTTCAAATATGTCATTCCTAATTTTTATAAAATAGACAACTTAAATACGAATTAAGCTGATCATATCAGTTGTAAAACTGTAGAATTTTATTTATTTTTTATAAATGAGTATTTTATGTTAGTGATTTTACCAATTATCTTTTTGTTCAGAATTAACATTGTGCTGTTTCCAAATGTTGTAAAGATTAACAGCTTTGTAAGCACAAATTAATTAACGAAGAACAAACACAAATTTACAAGATATAAAGATGATTACCCCTACTAGTTTTGACGTACCCCGCATGTCATTTTCAAGGGTATACAACAGTTGTATAGTATTACATTCACCAGAAGTGGATAGTTAATTGTAAGTAAAACTTGCCCCTAATGAAACATATAAACAATTTAATTTTCTTAAACTATTAACTTTTCTATAACTATATTGGTGAGAATTTTAATTGATGATCCACTCCAGTTAAAAGTAGATATTTCCTCTAATAATTTAGTATTATTGGAATTCTGATCTTATTTCTCATGATCTTACATATACACATCTCGTATATCCACTTTCAATATTGTAGATGTATGATCCATAACACAAGATACATAAGTACAATCTTCATGTACTAACTATTTGATCATACAGAGCAACTGATTATTTTTGTAAGATATATGCATCAGGATGCACTCTTTAAACATAAGTATAATAACCAGCTTTCTGCTACAAGTTCACTTGCTTTAGCAAGACATAAAGAAATAAAGACACTGTAATGACTACATAACCAAGTATACAAAAAAAGCCACAAGACAGAAGGATCAACAGTTTACTGTGTTATTGTGAGAAAAATATTAGGCTTAAATTAGTCCTTGTTTTCTCAGGTTCATTTTGCTTCATACTTAACCTTAGACTTGTAGCATCAATAAAATATGTTACCTTTGTCTATATCGTTTATTGAAGAAAAAGGCTTTTTACTCAACACCACAGTTTTTGACCTTTCTGTTAAACCCAAAAATGAATCAAGATTTTAAAAAAAGCTGAACATTTGGTGAATAAATTTATATCCACATAACTGTTCTCAGTGGTTTAGTATTCTTTGATCAAAGAGTAGATCTTAGTTTAGATATTCCAAGCACTGTACAGTTTTTGTTTTTGTATCTCATAACACCTTTTGCACCTGGCCTAACATGATCTGCTCTATGAAATGTTTACTCACAAAATTTCCCTGAGGCTATAGCTATAATTTTTAAGGTTCTTTATGAAACACATCAATGAAATTTTATGTTTTATTCAAACAGATAACTCACAATATGTTGCTTAACATGCTCAGGTGTGAAAAAGCTATTGTCTCGAAGCTACCACAGTAAAGATTTTAACTATACAGACACTTGCTTCTTTACTAATTTGAAAATTTAATGACGTTAACCAGTGGCAGATAGAAATGTAAGAGAGGTTTTTGCTTATAAACCTAACAAGTTCGACAAGCTTAAACCTACAATCTGGAAAAAGCTTTCTACTTACATTTAATGTTTACAGACACAAAAGACATAATTAATATTTAACTTATAAAAAATCACAAAAGCAGCTGTATTTATTTAGTCACAATAGATGGTAGCAATTGAAAATTTTGAAGATGACATATTTAAAATGGTTTAATTCTTTCTTTTAAAAAATTTAAAACAATTATACATTAAGTTTAAGTATGATAATGCTTTTGTCTTTTTTTAAAGTGCATACAACAGTTTATAAATAAATAATTGTCAAATGAATTGTTAAATCATTCTTAAATCTATAGCTTTGTGCACTAGAAAACTGAATTTAGTTTTATAACTTCATTCATAAACCTGCATGTTTCTACCTTTTCTTGTGAAGTAAACTTATCTAGATATTAAAATTCTAAAAGATTTTTTTTAGGGAGAGCAATTCATAAAAAAAAAATAATTTCATAATGGAGTTGCCACCTACCCTCTATTTCAGAAGATAGTATTTTATTTTCTCTATTTGTCTCCTGACTCTTATTAAAGGACAGCTCAAGTCTCCTATTTACAGACAATAATTTCTTAAAACACCCCAGACTACCTAGCATCCTTCAGGCACTACCTTATCATTTGAAGAATGGACACATGAATTCAATTATTTAAATTTTGAAAATGTGACAGCCACTGCACTTTGAAATCATTTTATACATATATTTAAGAATACCATATACTGTAGACAGATACCTATTACCACTGGTAGTTCCTTTCTTTAGTAATCAAGGTTTCATACTTTACTAAACATTACAATGTACACAAAAAATCAGATTTTATTAATTAAGCATTTTTACTAAAGATTTATCTGTAAGTGTCCAAAGCTTTTACCGGATCAGTCCAAGATGATTTTAATGTTAAGAATATAAAAAAACAATATTTTTTTTTTCATCATTCATTTGCATAACCTCTAGAATGTTCTAACTGAATACCAAGTTTTATGTTTCATTTGTTATTTTCTTTACCCTAACACTGTATATAGGCACAGTCTATATGACTAACCTTGTAACCACCATGTAACAAAAATTTGAATTAAATGTAAATTACCATTTTTTACTTCCTAGAATGGTTGCACATACAATTACACAATATTTACTTTTACAGCCAAAGCTAATAGATTTTTCATTTAGTTTTTATTTTTTAGAGTTGCTCTTACTCTCTCTGAATACTGTGAAAGCTATTTATTATGCAAGAGAACTTTGTATAAACAAAGGATCCAATTACAAGCACACTCATCAAAATAGACAATCATGCTCAGAATTTTCATGTGTTATGATGAGTATTTTATTCATTTAATTTCATTCAAGTCTTCTTATCTAACCTAACAAGTTTCTAATTTTTACATCTTAGTTAATTAACTAAAAGAAATAAAAAATATACATAAAAAACAAGAAATTTGGTATTTACACCTAAAATCTTGTTCTTTTTAAGGCTTTCGTATTCATATGATAAAGTCCACATCAAATACTAGGCCTACTTCTTGGTAACAATAGTCTCAGAATTTTTTGGCTTTACATTCAAACATGCAATTTAGAATATGAAATACTGACACACATATAAAACAGAATGTCCTAGAATTAATATAATTCTATATGGCTTTCTGGTTAAGCTACAAATAGGTTAAATAATTTCAATACCTAGTCAAGCAGTGTTCCAAGACTGGCAAAAAATAAAATGACAGTAAATTTTAAAAATCAATTACCTCAACAGCTTCAGGCCCCATCACATTCAGTAAATTTAAATATTTTCTTTCTGTTGGTTAGAAATAATCTTATAGCAAATGTCATAAAAATTACTGACAATTTTGGAAAAACAAGCTGTGCCATAAGGGGTATGGCATAAGTTTCATTTTATTGCTTATATCTCAGTAAAGCAAGAATACTGGAAGCTACAAGATGACATTTTAAGCTCAGAAAGACCTATAAGTGTGAAATTTATTGGAAACTTAAAAGCCTGTACAGGGATAGAAAAAACATCTATAATGGACAATTCAGATTGAAGAAATGTCACATGATACAGAAAAGTGAAGACTGACAACTTATTTAAATGTTTCCTTTTGAAACTTAAACACCAAAACTTATATAATATGCAAATTTGAATAATAACCTACATTCTTATGCCAAGTCTATTAACATACATTGGCAATTAAGTTGTTTAATTGAATTTGAATGTAAATGTCCATGACATGCATATTTATCCGTCAAAATTACCAAGCCTATATAAATAGGGTTAAATCTACTGCAGCTCTCTATTATATTATGAACATATATGGCATATATGTTAGATGTAAAAGAAAGGAAATTTACTATCAGATACTGGAGGACGAGGACCTCTGAAATGTGGATTTACAAGAATTTTTCTGGATCCTGCTAATGATTCTTGGTGAGAAGACTCTTCCATTAACGGAGGTTTGTCAAAGAGCTTTGGCTGGTGTTGGTGGTGTCTTATTAGTGGTTCTGCCCAAGAATGTTGAAACTCCATCATCTGGAAGGATATTCCACATATCAAATACACGACTTAGAATTATAACAATGTTAATATAGGTTTTTAATTGGAAAAACAAATGCAGTTATTAAGAAAAATCAAAATACAATTTTATTTTAAAAAAATACACACTTATATTTAATAATTTTCTATGCATATATAATAAAATTATATCTGGGAACTTTAAACCAATCCATAAAAGAAATTTTTTCTGACAATACCAAGCAAAATTCAGTGAAGTTACAAGTTAGTGACAGCAAGAAAGCAATACTGCAGTACTAATCCTTTATGTCATGTTCACCCTAAAAGCACTGATTACACCAATACATCATGTATTTTTTTTTTTATCAACAGACTTCCCTGCATCTATAACTTGCAGAAATAAAAATATATAATATCATTCTGAGGCCATTTTTATCAAAATTGAAACAACACAAAAGGACCTAGAGGACTAGGATATGTTTACAGTGTTTTAATACAACACATCCAAAAAATGTTAATGTGAGGCAATGCTTGTTCAGGTAGTCTTCATAACAGATACACAACAAATAAATATTCATGTATTGATGTCTAGCATTTTGTGATCCTAAAAATCTGATACTTGTGCGTATTCTATTACAATGTACAATTTACCAAATAACACTTCAAAAGCTGGTTATGATTATCTTACTTTCAACCTGGACAACAAGTGTAATTCAGTTTGTAAAATATTTCT
The DNA here is from genome assembly GCF_000517525.1 of Limulus polyphemus. Taxonomy (NCBI): domain Eukaryota; kingdom Metazoa; phylum Arthropoda; class Merostomata; order Xiphosura; family Limulidae; genus Limulus; species Limulus polyphemus. Next base: position 296,727 of record NW_013666074.1, on the reverse strand, counting down.
GCTATAATGTTCCAATATTTACATTTTCAGCTAATTGATGGAGTTCACTACTGTTCTAAAATTTGCATGGTAAATACTATTTTAAAACATATCTGTAGTTAGCAGCAAAAAGTAGCCAAACTAGACTTAATTTTTAGAATCTGAAACAGAGTAAAAACTAGCACAGTATTTACGGAACTGGAATCTACATCAGCAGAATTTTGTTGTACAACATATAGAAGCTTTAGATGCACAAATGGCCCACTACAGATTTATAGTTTGCCTATGGGCTGATTGGCTACAGTACAATCAAACCTTAACAGGTATCTATGTACTTTATATCACTAAACTAAACTAATAGTTTAAAACTATTGGACTAGCAGTAGGCAAATGTAGTGGAATAAGCTGGATGCACTCTGCTACACTACATACAGAAGCAAGAAAGCAATTTGCATTAAACATCAGTAGATAAACAATTATCAATGTTTGCTCATTACATATTTGAATATAAAACAATAACCAAACATTTTATAGACAAAACATGATGGTGAAAATATTTCCAAATGGTTTCTGTGTGTAAAAACCATTCCATCTTTTTTATAAAGAATTATTTAAAAAAAAGAATAAAAGAGTAATGCGGTAATGTTTAGTGTTATCCTTCATATCTTATACAAACATAATCTACATGTATGGTCTAATTACACTGTGTACAAAATTTATTTTTACAATAGTAAAATCACTAAAGCTGCTTAAGTGAAAGAGTGAATAAATGAGAAAACACTTGATCCAAATTGTCATGCAAAAATTGTTTTAAAAAGTCACTTCATAACAGTTAATACTGTTCAACCATTTACAAATAATTTAATTAGTCATGAAATATTGAGGTGGCAATTTCATAAATATAGTATGTGAAAGCCCACCTAAGAAACTGCAGTTTCAGAAAGTTGAATCTAGTACACACTGTTATGCTCAGACATGAAGTTATGTTTAAATGTATTGAGTAAGCAACACTGTCAAAAAAGTATGTGTGTGGTGATAGAAAAACTTCAGCTTTCTCCAAAAGTTAATTTTATTAATTTCCTGTTTTTTTTAAATCTATAGATCAGACATGTTTACTTCCACTTTAGCATGTCATGAAGTTAACTATTAATTTTGTTGAGAAGGGCTGATGATGTTAATAGTAACTGTGGCAAAAGGACTATGCATTTGAACTCAAAATAAAGATGTAAGTATCTGCTACATATAAATGTATTAGCACTGCATTTATTACTAAGTTTTTTACTGAAAGTTATGCTGTAAAATAAAATGTACTATTATTAACCTTTTTATATATGCAAGCAGCACAGAATAGTGTAACTGTTTTGACAGAGAAATGCAAGTATTTCTATAACAGTGTCCCATTTTCCTGATCTTTTATAATTTAAACTATTTGTTACAAGATGTTAATTATTCTCATGTATGTAAATACATATTTGACTAAAAACTGATATTAAAAAATTCATATTTCAGGCATATTAATGGAATGGAATGCTTAAATTTTAAGTACTTATTTACAGCTGTTTACCAAAGTGGCAAGTTATCATCTTCTACTTACTGCAATAAGTAACAGCTCTCAATTTTATGGTGTGATCTTGAATGCATTAATATATCAGTTCTGGATTATAGACACATCCAGATAGTTGAATCAATCACTTTGAATGCAATGGACACCATATTAATAGCATGTGTTATCAATCAATAAATGTATGGGTGCAAACTGGCAAGGAAGAACAACCAATTGGTGAAAAAAACAGCTATATGTAAAATAAACTTATCAGTTCATCATTTTATATGTCATCAATAATTATACAAATTGCATAATAAAAGTGACATATTATGCCATTGTCTTCACTAAATCATTTTTTTCAAACAATGAATTACTTATAGACTATAAAATGCATAGTATATGTATTGCTTCTTTGTATAAAAAATAATATTTTACTATTGCTGATATTGCTGTGTGTCTTTGCTTTGTGATTTGAATATGATTGTAGCATAAATCACTCGTCTTCTCGATATCTGTCTATAGTTCTTACGTATGTTCCCAAAGTCATAAACTGGTACCCACTGTGAGTGTAATTATTTTGCAGTCAGTAATTAAAACTTTATTTCCCATGCTAATCGACTCCTACTCGACTCTCATGGAGTCATGTACAGATTACTGAATTATGTAACCATAAAAAATGCATGCTATTATAATAAAAACCTACTCATTCAGAATACAATTATACAGATAATTGATTAAATTTCCTGTTGTGAAAGTTTATCTACATCAAACAATATCCAAATTGTGGAAAATCCAGGCTGTTATGTCTTGGCTAATGAGGGTTCACTGCAAATGTTTATTCTGTTTAATGGTTTGTTTAAAAAAATAATTATCATCACAAAAGGGTTTAATGTAACAATTAGAATTGGTATACATAATGAAACTAACAATAATACATTATTTGAAAATATCAAAGTAGGTTGATGATATTTCTAAATGTAAAAATTTGCTATGGTTAACTTTTAGAATGCAGAACTGAAACTTTAAAGCTATGAGATAAAAAAATAATATAAAATTGTTATTCATGTTGTTATTGTTGTTTTTTCATAGTAGACAAAGCTCACCTTTTGTTAAGTATATGCTGGAGGTTAGGCTACACTACTGGATTTACATAAAACGTATCTATTAATTCTTTTCAAGAATACAGTACATTTTATAATTGAATTAATCTCTTTTTACTCATGAGAAATGAGCTAAATAGTTTAATACTAAAACCACTGGGGTTTCACTCATACCTAGAACTGCCATACTGCTGTCACTTTGACTGCTACATATTACAACATTAGTATTATAATGAAGGACAAATTATTGCATACAACTCAAAAGTTTTATTTTGGAACATCAAATCAAATATAACTACAGCCGAAACATCATATTAGAATGAACAATGGTGCAAAAAAAAAGCACTTCAGTAATTTAAATATTATAATAAAATCAAAAGAAAATGGTTAGTAAGCAGGTATAAACAGCAATATGTACATAGGAAACTTTAAACACAAATTAGTAAGTGAACTATTCTAAACAGTATATGATCATAAAAAAACTTAAGAAGATTTATGTGACTCCCATTATAGACTAATCTAAGTGGCACAATCCATGCAGGTGAAACTCTTTTCAACTTTCGATGTGCATTTACCGCACACAAGTCTTTCACACAGGGCACATTTATCTGACATTCTGTTTTTATTGCATTTAGCACCCTGGCATCATTTTCTTTTACATGTTTCACTGGATACAGCACTGGATTCAGGCTGAGATGGTTGGTGCCTTGCAGTTTTCTCAGAAGTGTTTTTGTCAGAGCTCTGAGGCCAGCATCAAGATAAAATACCACCTACTTACACTTTCTCTAGCGCATTTTTTATACAAAACAAAGGAATTGATGTCTGTCACATCCAGGACATTGTAAAATATAGCAATTGGCTACTGATGAAAACAAGCTTACTGAGTACTGACATGCCACTTGGTCTGCAACATCCACTCCTTATTGTGATTGTAGAAAAGTAGAGTCTGTTTCTTTTTTTCTCAGTAGGTTTAACGCCAACTGACATGTGAAGAAAGCTGAGAATGCAAACATTCATCCTTGGCTTGTACTTAAACAGTCAACGTAGGAAAGTTATAGTGTTTCAATATTGTACTGGTACACAGCTTTGGTTGTAAGTTGAGAGCAGATGGTGGAAGATCTCTTCTTGATTTGTTCACTGTTACAACTAGGCTCTTTCTTTGGGCCAATTCAAGTGAAGTAAAATAATTGCCTGTAGTCAAATTCTTCCCTTTTCCTAAGTCCTGTGCCATCAATGTGACTACCACACTATCTGTCAGTCTCTGACCAGCTGGGCAAGTTTCATCACCAGGTAGGGTAAACCTTTCAGAATGTCTTTTGAGGCAACATCTAAGGCCAACAAAAACTTTATCACAAATTTGTCCTGTTTGTTTACCATGTATTGTGTCTAACAACTCCGTGCTTTTGTGGAAAACATTTGCTCATCCACAGTAATGTTCTCTCCTAGTTTGTAGCACACAGTGCTGTTTTCAATTAAGCCATTCCAAATTTCAATGCCAGGGTAAGTTTGTCTTATTGTTCTCATGTCAAAATGCAAAAAATTTCAGTATTTCTCAAAATCGATCTCTTGGCATTGTCTATGTAAGAAAAGGAATTCCCCATTGCACCAGGTAAATTCGTTTGCCACCACAGGGTCCACAAACATATAGCAATGCAATAAACAGTTGCAAATCCCCCAGAGATATTTTCCAGGAATTATCATTTTGCACCCTATGCACCTCTGCTTCAGTACATTGTTGGATGTAATGTAGCATTCGCATATCAATCAATAAGTGAAAAGTACTGAGAGGGCTATCAATGTTGCATTTTGCATACTGTGTGGGGCCTGGAATTTCTGTCAAAACATTTTGTGTAGCCCGTTTTCCTGCAGCCTCAATACCAGAATTCATAAGTTCCCAAATTGTTCTGTCCTTCCCAAACTCCTGTATACCAGCTTGCATTGATGATGCAGCTGGAGTCACTGTGATTGGTACTTTACCAGGCAAAGTAGCTGATACAGCTGAAGCACCTGTAGTTCTGCAGAAAATAACACAGGACTGCTGCTTCTGCTACAACCTCTTTTGTGTCTGGAAAGCTGTTTTGGTGGAAGTGGCACTTTCCTCGCTTGCACTTGCAGAACTGTCTGTTTCACAAATCAAGGACTCATCACTTTCATGATCACTCACACTTCCCACATCAGAATCATTTTCTGACAAAGTTATGAGCATCCGTATCACTTGTTCAGATGACATTTGTCTTCTTTGAGCCATTTTTGAGCTTTTGAGGCTCTGTCTGTTTCTCTGTTACTATATATATACTCAAATTGACAGACAAGCAGATATCACCTCTCATGGGAATTAATAGGATTATAAGCAGGCTATGTTACGATATACTCAAATCAACAGACAAGCACATGCTACTTCACATGGGAATTGCTAGGATTATAGGTAGACTATGCTAAACTTCATTCACATCAGCCAACAAAAAAATATCTGTTCTTTGAGACCTCAAGACCCAAAATAGAATCAGATACTAGTGTAATTAAAAAGCTGGGAGCTCATTTGAAGGTAGAAATAACAACAGGCATCTGTACTGAAACTGCAGGCTACTTGCAATACAAAAGAAAAACTGAATTGTATGCCATTATAAACGTATTGTAAACAGCAGTCAAATTGACAGGTCTTACGTGGTTCTAGGTAAAAGTGATTATAACTCTTTTTTTAATTTTGAGATTCTGCCTTTGAAACACCATCAGGGTTACTTAATACATAGATTTAGGGAGTCATGAAAGGACAAAGCATATCTTTCACACATGCAAAGTATTTGAATTTCAAAAGTGTAAAACTGTAAGACTGATGATCTTGGCAGTTCTCATGCTAATTCTTACTTTCATTTAGTAAAGTTATTTTTCCTTTCAGTATTTGATTTGTGCTGGATGGATACATGAGGTGTAAATCTTGTCTTATTATAGCAGGGTCAACATGTTTCTAAAAGCTAGCATTTTCTTACACTGAAAATGTATTTGTGACAGGTACTTACCTCCTATCACAAAATTGCTTTTCTCGACTAGCACTTCCCTCTATCATCACAAATTTTCAATGCAAGCCACTAGCCTTCCACCTCCCACTTCTGCATATTTACATGCAGCAGCTTTCCACCAATAGGAGCACACCACCACTCCTATTGTAACCAGTGCCCTCTTCACATCTGCACTCATTAATCACTTTCAGATTGGTCAGAAGACCTACAACATATATCATCGGAAGTGGGAAATGTGAGAGGAGGTAAGTATCTATCGGAAATACATTTTCAGTGTAGGAAAATGCTAACTTCTGATACAATATCTTAACTCAGCTCACAAAATAGCTAGAATCCCACACTGAACTGGTGCAGGGCCAATAAAAAATATGATCCCCCTTTAGAAAGCAGCAAAGAGAGACCAGGAGGGGTGGAATCAAAAAAGAAAATATCACACCTCTGCAGGAGACCACACCACATCTGATCCAGGTATACTCTTTGCTCTTTTATGACAGTGTTGTAAACATAAAAAGCAGAAACATGAAGGAATACCAGAATATGTATGACTGATAAATGGGACTCCTGGGTGTTGAGTGGCTAGGGCACGACAAACCATAGTGTTTGTTCAACCTTAACCAACACCAGGTAGTATTTGGAATGGCACATTAGATTTGCGTTAGGTAGAGGAACCCCCACCAAAACCGGTCACCACTTGCACATACTTCCAACCCAACCAACACCAGATCTGCCGAGAACCGACATCTAGCAGATGATAGGAAGGTGGAAAGCCCCTGTAGGATGACATCTCTGGTTTAAAGCCTGATAACAACAGGTATAGTACTTCCAGTTTGTGGTAGGAAGAGGATATCTGGATGTACACAAGTGGGAAAATGTGCTGCATCCAGTTGCAACCCACACCAGATCTGCAATGGTTTTGGTTGTTGGAATGTGCCATATTTCTGTCTATGTATCTGATCAATTTTTTTCTACCAACCATGGCACTGATGATCAATTCCAGATGCTGCCATGTTTTGGTTGAAGCACTCTGCTATGTCCTAAATATATATTCCTACTTCCTACCATCCTCCAGATGTACATTCCGGGGGGGGGTCGATGTTGGTTGGAGATGGTCCAGCTCTGTGAGTTCTCGCATGTGTGCTGGCCGGTTTCTCTCCCCCTACCGCAGACTGGATAACAAATGCCCACTGCCACCAGGTTTTGGACTGGAGATGCACCCCAGCTTTGTGATCTCTCTTCCTACTATTGGCTAGATATTGGTTCCGCACCATCTCTGGTGGTGCAGTCCTCTGGACTCTCCAACACATTTTTTTTCCCCTTTATTTTAGTGAAGTATGAGAGTTCTTACCAGTTCCTAGTTCTGGGGTGGTGGACCATGGAGGCCTGTCCTCCTGAGTGATGAATCATACCACTCAGTTGAGAGTAGGGTGGTGGCATTCTGCAGGTGTTGCTGGCATACAGCACTTCCTACCATGGACCTAATGTACAATTCCAGACGCTGCCAGTGGGTGAACGCAAAACCCCATTTTGAAAAGCAGAGCTACTACTTCAATGGAGTCGATCAACCAAAACCAGGTGGCATCTAGAATTGTACATCAGGTATGTGGTAGGAAGAGACTCAATGCTATGGAGCAACAGAAATACACAGCAATCTCTGTCTGCCTTACTTGTGTCAGTCCATGAGTGTATGGTCTGGGACAAACATATTTATGAAGCAAAATACTGCTAGAGAGAATTACTAGCAGTCCTACGGAACACTCATCTCTATGGTGGACATAATCCAAACCTGCAATGGAATTATTTATTTATAGAAAAAAAAATTACGGAGACACACAACCGACATCTAGTGGCATCTGAAATTGTACATCATGTCCACGGTAGAAAGGGTTACAATGTAACTGACAACTACCATGGTCACAGGATGGACAGTGCAGAGGTAAAAAAAAAAAGTATACCTGGTCGGGCACAATTTGCCACAGAGTGAGATCCACAATACAAATGGAAAAAGGCCTCTGAAAAGTGAGAAAATAAAAAAAAGCAACCTGGCACAATACCAAAACATGAAAATTGAAATAAGTAGTAAAAAAACCAAGTCAGTTGTATAACTAAAAACATTGACAAATCTGCAAACAAAAACTAGCACGTCTGTGCAGTACTTCTGCCAATCAAAAAGTGATTAACAAGTGTAGATGTGAAGAGGGCGCTGATTACGATATGAGTGGTATCGTGCTCCTATTGATGGAGAGCTGCTACAGGATCATTTACATGTGGATATGCAGAAGAGGAGGTGGAAGGCTAGTAGCCTGTATTTAAAATTTGTGCTGATAGAGGGTAGTGCTAGTCGAGAAAAGCTATATTGTGAGTGGAAGTAAGATATCATATCAGAATTTTGTAGTGTTTCTAGGACTGATTTCAGACACTTATCTCACATGATTGTACAAAAAGATCTCTAAACATAAACACATCCGAAATTCCAAACTATTGAAACTCAGAGATTACACCCACCCTGTTCAAACTCTCAATTCTAACTCATTGATCTTGAACTACAGTTCAGTACAGTTAAGTAATATTTGTAAATGTGCACTTGCCAAAAGCCTTAGTATCTCTCTCCAAAGTTCTAAATTAAGTAAATTGATCACTTTTATCCTTTTCAAGCAGAATACAAATCCCTAAAGGATTTTCCTCTTTTTAATAAACTTCCTGCACAGAATTAAAACTGAGCTAGGACTTACTTTTAAAATAAATTTGAAAACTTTAGTCTTTCATCCTTTACAACTATAATACCTTTAAAACTGTCTCTATTCTCATCTCATAATGAATTAAATGCTTTACAAGATCTCCCAAAACACCCTAATTTTCTTGTCATTCAATCCAACATAGGTAATGGAACTGTCAAATTAGACAAAAACAAATACCTCAGCAAAATTAAAACAATCCTTAAGGATTCTTCCAAGTTCATTCCCCTTAACACTGACTGCCTGTGGCTCAAAACTTGGGATTCTCTAAAGCCTTCCTAAGGTTCATAAATGTAACTCCCTAAAACCTACCATTTTATCCACTGGTTCTTACTCTTACAAACTAGTCAAATTTCTTATCTCAGCCCTTAAATTAATTCAATATTAATAACTATTCTGAATTTGTGCAGGAAATAAATTCCATATATTCACTTTCAAAATATTATATGGCTAGCTTTGATATATTTCCATCTTAACCACTATTCCTGTCCTTGAAACTATTAATACCTGCATATCAAGTCTTTCTAAAGAAAATCTTTAAATCCTTAACTCTCTTGCTAGGGGCTCGGTGAATTTGATCTAAAAAATTGACCCTTAATTGACCTTTAGAGTTCCCATACTATAACTTCTAATATGTTTTATGTATCTTCATGTAATTTTGCAAGCTTTCAGTACACATTAAGAATCATTTGTAAACAAAAAATTTGAGTTTTTCAATTTCTCCATGAATACATGGAGTCAAAATGTTTACTGCTCTGAGTGCAAAGTGATTTTTATGTTAAGATTAAAAATACTTTTCTTCATCTGAAAATTCTCAAATTTCATTTGCATAATTTATAAAACCTCCTAAATAAATTTCAAATGTTTTTTTTTCAGTAACCACCATAAAAATGTATGAAATAAATCTAAATTACCTTTTCTTCTTTCTAGAATGACTTCAAATTGTAACATGAAACTACATTTGTATATCCTAAATAGCTTTAAACTTATAATGCTATATAATTCTAACCTAAAAAATTTCTAATTTTACACTTTAGTTAGTTTTATAATAAATAAAGAATACACATGAAAAACAAAAAATATAGTACTTAAATGGGTCACTTTTTTTTGCTGTCACTAATTTTTAATACTAATGGCACTACTGCACTAAATTTTTTATTTAATTAAACAATACACCAAAAAAACAGAATAATAATGTGCAAAAGCAGACAATGTCTT
>NW_013666074.1:269902-286135 GCF_000517525.1 Limulus polyphemus | reverse complement strand
GTTAACTAGTTAATTAAACCTAAAACAACGTTTATGAAGTTTAACTTTGCATGCCTATGTTATTAATAAACATGATGCATGATGTGATTTGTCTGAATCAACTTGTGTTGTAAAAGAAACACTCAAGGAGCATCAGCGATGAGAATTATTTATAAACATTATATTCCATAGTAATAAATAAAGAATACACATGAAAACAAAAATATAAGTACTTAAATGGGTCACCTTTTTTTTGCTGTCACTAATTTTTAATACTAATGGCACTACTGCACTAAATTTTTTATTTAATTAAACAATACACCAAAAAAACAGAATAATAATGTGCAAAAGCAGACAATGTCTTATAATTATCACAATTTTTCTGACTTTCTGACAATGCAATAAGAACCATTGAAAATTCAGATAAGCTCGTCAATGTGTTGCACGCGAGAATAAAGTTTGAACTGGAAGAGAAATAGACAATTCTCTGTACATGAAATGACAGTATATAACACATCATTTGATAAATTAACATCTTAGTTTTCTATTGGTTATAAATAATACAGTATTAACCATTAGCAAGAACTATGGGCAGTTTCTAAAAAAAGAAGATGTGACAGGTGGGCATGGAAAGTGGGGTCTTATTTTCTATTGTATGACTCTATAACCAAATAAGATTGAAGGCTATAAACATTAGGCTTTGTCTGAGCAATGACATTATACTGAGTAATTTACATTAAATTCCATACTTCTTGGAAGAATGGTAAATAAATTAGAAAAGAGGGGGTACCTAGAGAGCAAATGTCACAATTCTTACACTAGGGGAAATTGAGAATTTTGTTAAATAGTGTTTTATAAAATTAAGAACTTAAAACTTATACAATGTAAAAAGTTGGGTTATTAGCTATATTTTTATGCCAAGTTTATTTATTTACCATGATAAGAAAGTAGTTTAATTAAATTTTGAATATAACTCACTAAAACCTCCTGACATGCACACAAAATTATGCCCATTCTGAATAAGTTAACAGGACCCTCAAGTTTAATGTGATTATGTGGATGAAGCATTTTTTGCATAATTTACATGTGACCACATAAACACTGCATAAATAAAGTCTGAATTTGTAGACTTAGTAAAGTTAAGTCTAGGTGTATGTTATTAGATTTATAGCTTTTAACCCAATTATGGAACAGTTTGTTTCTTGTTGCTCAACAAGTGATGTCTGCTGGCTAGACAATCTGATAAATAGGCTAAAAACTGTGTTTGGTGATGTTATTTCACAAGAGTATTAAACTGATACTGATGAAGATTTACATTAAGTATATCTAACATCATTTTAAATGTTAATGTTTAAACTGTTTTCTCTTTAAATAAAAGGTTGTATAATTCTAAATTTTGCTACATAATTTTTACTTTCTTCCATAATCACTGCATAATCAGGAATTTTATGGTCTATACTTTCAAACTGTTGACCACATAATTCTATTTTTTTTATAAACAAAATTTATGGCCCTGTATTATAAATCATAAACTTACAAAATTTAATGTTTTCACTTTGCTCAAGTTCTATTTCTAACTTACTCGTATATCTCCCATGCCATGACGTTGTTGGTATTGACCAATTCCACGTCCACGACCCCTCAACCCTTTCCTCTTCATCTTTTGTTCTCTAGTTTTAGCTAATACTTCATCAAGCTTTGCAGCTTCTTCTTTACTAATTACAGATTCTGCATGTAATAGAAAGTGTTTGGTAACAAAGGATTACAAATAATATATATATATACGTATATCAAGAAAACATAACATACAATATCACCAATGTAGTGGCATCCCCAATATGAAATTTAAAACTTATACAATATGGTAGTATACCTTAAGGAAAATACACAGACAGACATTGTACAGATTTTGATGAAAAGCTCTTAAATATGACTTTAAAGGTTAACATTGTGAATTAATAATTTAAAAAAATCTTAATCTTGCACACATTTGTGATTTTTAGAAACTGACAAAAAACTAAGTTCAACCTAAAATTAAAATTTCTTCATCTCCTTGGCTAATTTTTGGAATTAAAAAAAACTCTCAATTTTCAAATTAAATTTGTCCATGCTGGGCCTATCAAATCTAAACCTAAAGTTAATAAAACTTTAAGCTTTGTAACAACAGTTTATCAATATACTGCATATGTGTCACTTAACTGCAATAAATTATTTCAAATGGTTGATCTAGTTTATCCAAAGGAACTGTTGGAATTAGTCCCAATTCCTACCCATCTTACTTTTTTTTACTTGTTTTCTTCTCTCCATTCATTTAATGATTCTTAAAAAAGTCTTGACATCTATAAACTTGTATGTAAACTATGTCAATGATCTACAGTATCATGATAAAGGATAAAATAACCCAGGGATACAACAAAAAAATCCACAAACCACAAAAAATAAAAACCATACTTAAGCAGTTCCAACCTTTTACAAGAATATTTCTGAAAAGAAAATACTCTTTAAAAAAAATTACAAGTAATATATGGATTATTAACATTGCTGTTAAAGTGATATTCAACTCACGTAAAACTCAGTGATTCAAACCCACACAAATTCATATTATGCAATAATTAATAAATATCTATATATCACGAAATATCCTAAAAAGTAATTCCACTTAAAAAAATTAATCTACCTAGATTGTCAGGAATATTTTCTCTTTTTCTTGATGTTGATAAAGACACAACTGTGGGGCGCTCAGAGTGAAAGCGACCCCGTCTATCTTCTTTTTCATCTTGATTTTCTTCTTCACTTTCTTCTTCCAGTAAATCACTACTTTCTAGTTTTTCATCTGTAGGTACATCTTCAAACTTTATTTCAACCAAGTCCTGTTTCTCTGTCTCATTATACATTTTCTGGTTATCTCCATACTGCAAAGTACTAACTGAGTAGTCATCAGTTAAATCTGTTTCCACTTCACATGAATTTACAGTAGCTTCAAAACTTGCATTTTCATATACCTTAAAAAGAATTGTTTATTATTGTATCTACAATATCAATTCATGCAGGATATTTAATAATCTAGATGTATAGGAAAATACTTTTAACTGTTTAAATAAGGATAAATGTACAAATTTGATTTCAAGAACAATAACTTTTCAACCCAAGCACTTATAATTTTTTTTTTAAATAATTTTCATCAATTCATTTATGTTTAAGTACCAATTAGCTAAAATTAATTTTTGGTATTTATATAAATCCTTTACAAAAAACAGGTAATAAATAGTCAATCATTATTCAACAATACAAGTACATATTAAATATTTGTTTAAAAAAAAGCATTAACACCCTGCACGGATAAAAAGAAGTATACTCTGTGTACAGCTGAATACGAGCATACATGAAGCAAAAGTAATGCAGGAAAAGCAACTTAAGCTAAATAATTAGTGAATTTATCATACTCTAGCAGAAACACTGCTCTATGGGTGGCTGTTCGATCAGGATTTTGGCAAGCTGAACAGTGTGCTTCTCTGTCAGGGAATTGCTCCCGACTTGTTCCAACTGCATCTTGGGCAAGCAATTTGATGTGCTTCTGTATTTCAGGTTTGTTCCTGGCTTCTTCTCACCATATCTTGCCTCATAACTTGGTGAGCAAGCCTATCTCTTTCTTTCTCTAACTTACATCCTAACATTTCATTTTCTTTCTCAAAGTTTCAGACTTCCTCCATGATAAGTCACTTTTCCATTTTTAAATTTTTGGCATACTGATTTTCGATGTTTTTGATCACTTTATACTCAGACTGAAGTAAAAAATATTTGTGTAACTTACAAAAACTGAGTTACTATAAAATTCTTGGAAATTTGTATGCAACAAACTTCTTACAAAAACTTGCAATTCCTTTGGTCACAAAACAATTCAATTCATAGCATACACTTGGATTCTCCAGCAGAAAAAAGTCACTGACATATCACAATGGTTCTCCACTAGGAAGACTCGCTTTTAAATTCTGCATTAAACTCACTTTAACACTATTTTAGAAGTTTTATAAAAAAATTGATTTCATTGATAATAATAATAAATGCACAAAATTAATGTACCTTATTAAAAAGGAAAGAAGTACCATTTCTCCAATAAGGAAAAATGTTATAGTGTCCTATTATTTTCTTAATTTTAGTGAGGGTCTATTTTACAATTATTTTAATTTTGGTATAATATAAAGCTGTTATCGACTTATTTCTTCAAAACAAGTGGACACATGCACTAATTAAACTTTTTTTTTAAGAGACCCAATTGTAATGAAACATTGTTAGGAACTTCTCCTTATGATGTTAACAAATCGTGCAAAGTTTCATCCAAGTCGGACTTAAACTGTGGGAAGAGTTTAGCAGACAGACGGACATTAGCCTCTTATATATATACTTAATAATTCAGTCACTGAAAACTACCATTAGAAAGATAACTTTAAAAGATACAATAATATAAAGACAATAAAGTAAATATTTCAAATTTCTGTTTAGAGGAAGAAGTTTAACCCCTTACAGTTTAGTGTCTTGCATCTTTTAATAGGACAAATAATATCATCAAACATTTTAAAATTCCTGACTGATCTCTCCCTTCAAATTACCTACAAGATCAAATCATAACTAAAATGTTTGAAATTAAAATTTTGTTTAATCTAGATTTTATTAGCGTATATTTTGAATACATTTAAAAAAAAAATCCAAAAACCATAATTTCAGCATTTTTTTATTTACAGTTGTAATTTTTATTTCAGGAGTAGAAACATTTAAAATTCTTGCTACATAAATAAAAAATGTCAAAACACAAAACAAAGCTACAAAGTGTATCAATCGTTCAAGTTTGAGAAATGCACAAAGGCTGTAAACAGCCTCCACCGAACAATCCACAGGGCTGTTAGTGGGCTGATGCCCTATCTCAATTTTTATTGACTGAATTGTACTGTTTTTCTAAAAACAAAACAGTTTCACTGGCTAAATTGATACATTCTCACAACATGCTATTGAACTATGATGACCTCTAATCGATATGGCAGTCTTTGCAGCCTTGTGTCAGGTAGAAAGTAGTTCATCAAACGTAACTCACAATCTGCTAAAACTCTCTTGCTAGTCTGAATTCTCTAATAATTAATATTCAATTTTGTAATTTAAACATTCAAATGTTGACTTCGTCCCTTAGTTACAATATTTGATGTCTACATATAACAATATAGTTCGAAAATGTCATATTATTGCACGTATAATATTGCTAGTATAGGCCAGTTAAAATTAAAGTCATAGTAGCCAACAGGGTCACATGAAGTAATCTGTGAGCTTGTCTGTGTACACAAATAATAGTTGATTGCATGGCCAACACCATGACAAATAATAACAGGGTCTAAGTTCAAAAGTATTTATTTTTTGGTAAGAATAAAGGACCAGTAGTGGGCCTAAAACAGTGAGTATCATGACAGACCTGACAAAGGCTCCAGCAAGTCCTCACAAAACTCATTTTATGGGGACTTTCAAGTATCAGCATGATGATGCTTGTTTAAGGTGAAGGACTAGTGATTGTAAATGTTTGTTGTATATTTCTAGCTCAAATGGTTTGAAAACCGTGAATTTTAGAGGTTGGTGGTGTCAAAAACTCATTGCATTTCTTGTTTTACAGGTTCCAAGCTTCTGAGCTAAGAAAATCACTAAATACATTGATAGAAAGCTGGGATTGTTTTATTTCTCTCAACCTATTTGCTGTAGAGCTCCCTTTCTTTCTTAAATGGATTGTACATATTGTAAAGCTCTATTATTATTTTTCAATCCACATCTAACATATTTTCTCTAAAATAAAACAAAATCTACTGATATAAACCTTTTTTTTAAGTTTAAATTTTTCTACATTCTCCCTTTCTTTCTTAAATGGATTGTACATATTGTAAAGCTCTATTATTATTTTTCAATCCACATCTAACATATTTTCTCTAAAATAAAACAAAATTTACTGATATAAACCTTTTTTTAAGTTTAAATTTTTCTACATTCATTTACCTTCTTAATCTACTACTTAAATGAAACTGTCAGAGATCCTTAGGAAAAATTTGCATTTTTGATTGACTTAGGTTGTCTAACTTATAGACATTTGCCAACAGCATTAATTGGTTGATGTATGAACCAACAGAGAAATTATTTTTTAAACCTATTCACAAATTAATTTTTAATTTTCAAAACGTTTTCACTAAAAAAACTGAATTTATTATGAAATGTTTTGTACTTTAATCAAATATGATTGAGGGTAAGCCTTGAGAAAAATTCTCTTTATGGTTGACTTAGATTGAGTACCCTCAACAAATTTGATTTAGTAAATGTTTACCATGTTCTCTCAGTATATATGTTTACACAACCACAACTTCTCACAAAATTAATATGGAGATTTATGTACTTTTTTATGCTCTATACAGCCTAGTTAGGTTTTTCACAAACATTAAGATAAGAGTTTAATGCTCACAAACCTCTGATGAAAGTATGACAGAACCATCTACTGGGTCATGACTGAAACTGTCAAGCTCAGCATCTACTTCCACCTCTAATACGTCCTCCTCGCTATAATGGAAAAACAAACCTTACTTTGATATTTTTTAATGAACACTTACAGTAGCTAACACTACAGAGAAGTTTGTAAGTTTTATAGCTATTTTCTATTTTTACATATATAATAAGGCATGCAGACATTCAGAGTGTAATGTACAGATATATACTTCACTTGTTTACTACAGAATATTTGATTCCAATAGCTTACAAAACAAAAATTGTTAATAGAAGAAAATAGTTACTATATGCAAATAACTCATATTGGGTTTGCACATCTCTGTTTACTTATCAGCAAGAACATAACAATAGTCTAGAATAACTATATTTTAAATACTTTAAGGACCAGGTCCATAATTTTAAATGCTAATTCTAAGGGAAACAAGAGAAAGATGAACATGATTCACAAATCACATTTCTTAATACAGTGTTAAATCAAAAATCAGAAACATATGGGTACATTAAAGAAATGACCTAGATCCTCAGGAAATAAAAATGTTTACAACTACTTTTTGTGAAATTCTGGCTTGGTCTGGAGAAGACCTGATGACAAAATTCACACGTCCTGTGCTACACCTCTGGTTGTAATGTAAGATTATCAGTCAGACATGTTTCAAAAAGCAACAAACTTAAACAAAATCAGATTTAAACTGTAACAAGCCTTTTTAAAAATATGCAATGTTACACAAGATGTCATTTGATTTTCTATTGGTTATAGGTAATATATAAAGAAACGTAAGAGAGAGCTATCAACGAATTGTGAAAGAGAGGATGTGACCGGTGGGTGTGGCAAGAGGGGGTCTGATTTTCTATTTGATATCTCTGTAACCAAACAAAATTGAAGGCTATAAAAATTATGGTTTGTTTGAGCAATAATGATTTTATAGAGAGAATTTTAAGTTTAATTTTGTACTTTTTTGAGGGGTGGTGGATAAAATAAGGATGATGAAATGTTAATAGAAAATGTGTCACGTTGGTCACACTAGTGGAAATTCAGGATTTTTTTTATATTGCCTTGTAGAATTAAGAACTTAAAACTTGTATACTATCAAAATATGGATTATTAGCTAAGATTTTATGCTATTCTAACTGGTATAACATAAACAAAAAGTAGTTTTTTAAAATTCTGAATGCAAGACACTAAAA
The DNA here is from genome assembly GCF_000517525.1 of Limulus polyphemus. Classification (NCBI taxonomy): domain Eukaryota; kingdom Metazoa; phylum Arthropoda; class Merostomata; order Xiphosura; family Limulidae; genus Limulus; species Limulus polyphemus. The sequence goes on along the minus strand of NW_013666074.1, from coordinate 278,449 downwards.
CCTTGTGTCATGCACATTAAAGGATACCTGGGGTGATAGGGTTAATAAGCCCAGACCATGAGGCATCGCGTTTTGAAGAGCAAGAAGGACTAAAGCATTATGTATGGAAGCCTCATCGTCTGTGTTTAGACCCTGGAATTCTTGATTGTTGGGATATGCACCCCATCCCTGAAGCGAGGCATTTGTAAAAAGATGGATCTCTGGTTGAGGTGGAGGCATATCAATGCTTAGATTCTTCAAGGTTCACAAGTGGGTCATTCCTCAATCTGAGTTGGCATTTTTTACTAGACTTGTGAATGTCCAAGTTCATTGTAGTTGGCTTCTATCTGCACTTTGCCATAGTGGTGGCGTCACACCACTATTGGTGTTTTTTGTGCACAAGGATCAGTTACTACAGTTTAGGGTTTTTACCTTTGGACTAACATCAGCACCACATGAGTTCTGCCAAATCATACAAAGCTTTTTCTCGTCACTTCCATTCTCTAGCACTGTGCACACACCATTCCATGGATGACTGGTTACTACTGGCACCATCTCGTCAATTGTCAGAAAGTCACACCCAGACTCTACTTTCAGAAACAACCAGAGCTGAGATATCTATTCTTGCTCTAACTCAATATATCGTCAGTCTGGGTATTTGTTTTTCATCACGTGTCTCAGTCAGGTTCAGCTGACTCCCAATCGGCTACACACTATGGAACAGGAAGCCGAAATCTTACTCGCCTCTCCTTCTCCCACTGCATGGATGGTTTTTCTCTTTTGGGAATGTGAGCATCACTCGATTCCCTCGTGCCTTTGGGATGAGTGCACAAGAGATCTTTTCAAGAGATCATAAACCTTGGTTCACTGGATTCCACAGTTTCCTTATTCAAGATCATTCTTCGATCTCGAGAGGTTGTTAAATCAGAACACTACTAAAATATGGGTTCCTCTAGATGAGAAAGATTGATGACTGGACACTAATCTCTTGTCTTATTAGGTCAAATAACTGATGGGAATAAAACCCTGAAAGAACTAGCATGACTCTTTCTCTACCTCCAGACCAACCAAACTCTGATAGCCATAGAACTATAAGTTCCAAAATCCGAGGATCTGTGGGAGATGGAACCCTATATGTTGGGTGGATATTGGTGGCGAAGATGTGAACTGAATCACTAATCCTGACTGAAGGACCAGTAGTGCCCATGGATCTGTGGTTAAGGTTACCACACGTCCAGAAATTTTCGAAGTCGAGCCCCCACAGACACCAAAGACATACAATAATCGGATATGGACTGAATCTATTCTGGGTACCAATGTACTGAGGGGCTGATGTCAGGGTTTGGGATCCTTGAATAGGAACTATGACCCCCTATAGGAACCGATGAAAGTTGAGATGCCAACAAAAGCAGGGATGAATGTAGAAGCTGACAATCGAACCAATGTGCATGTTAACAATAGTTCCAGCTTGTCATCAATGAAGTTGGTGATCGTGAGTGTCTTTCAACAAAGTTTAGTGTTAGGAAAACAACACATTATATTTTAGAGTTGTACGTCCATAAACTTACAGCTGTCCTTCCAAGGAACACTGATCTGTTCAGGTTAACTACAAACTATGCCTTAGAGGAGCGGATGTATTATTTGAGAGTCAGAATATGCTTCCACCTGGCAGTGGTAGGATAAATCATGTAGTTCCATCAACTGAAGTAGATAAGGCATAGCCATCCCTTCATGTAACTAAGCAGTAAACCTCCCTGCATGAACCATTGGTCCTTGGGATGGAGAGAAAACTAATATCAAGTAAGGTGCATGCTCAAAAGCAACTGGGAAATAACCCAAAACATCACACTCTCAATGAACCAATTGAAAAAACAAATCAGAGGCAGTTTATCCCAAAGTGGCCTCTTTTTTTATTTCTTTTAAAGACTGTTCTTATTTCTGTTGTTTGGAACAACATTTTGTCGGGCAAGTTTGTTTTGTTAAAGCAAAGAAATGCTGGGTTATCTGCTGTGTCCAGTATAGGGAATCAGACCCCGGAATACAATATTGTCTTGTCCGTAAACTTACCACTGTCCCATAGGAGGACTGAGAAGCCATCAACATAATAAAAAAAGGGTGCAGGAAAAAGTGAATCCAACTTCTCTCCAGAATGTCCAGGAACACCCTCCATTGCAACCTCAGAACTCCCTGGAGGAACACCACCAAACTGAATATATGTCTCCATCTCACACAATGAATAAAATCACTGACAGTCCCAGCTGAGAGTGATTCCCCCCCCCCCAATTTTTGAGCAAGTTAGATATAAGAGGTGGGATAAAGGAGACCTTATTTGACACCATGCCAGAAATAATTATCTGGGAATTCATACCAACTGGAATTGTTTTTTATGAAAATCAACTAGGTAACTAGGAGAATACTCAAAGTATCTCCAAACGATCATAGCACTGAGAAACCCATTAGTAACACTTTGTCGAGAAAAAGTGATAACTTTATCTGAATAAGGTGCTTATATACAGTAACAGGAGAGAGGGCACTTTGACATAGGTGGAGAGTGTCAAGGGCAATTAAGTAGGGTATAAAACACTGGAGCAAGTGAGAAAAAATCAGACCAATGCTTACATGGGCAAATGAAGAAACTAATAGCTGTAGTGTGAGGGGACATATGTTTTGGAAAAAATGCTTGAAGAGAGCACATTCAGAAAACATCTGCACTAGAGAACATCTTAACAAGAAGTGATAGTTTGGTAGAATTGAATAGAGAGAGTCACGTGAGTCAGGAATCTAAGCCATCTCATTCACTATTATAATCTCTAAAATAAAATGCTTAAAACCAGCCTTTATGTTTAAAATATTTATCAAAATTTTGCATAAATTCTCTTAAATTAACTGCATTTATCACATCTGAATGCAATCCAATCCAAAGGCCAACTACCTTGTTAGAAAACTAAGCTGTTTTAGCTGAAGATGACTCCTACCATGCCAAATTTGATATTTGTGTCCCCTAGTCTTACCATTCTCATCATTAAATGTGAAAAAAGATGATGCATCAGCACTATCAATTCCTTACCAATCTTAAACATCTCAGTCATATCCTCTCTAACTCTTCCCACATATATAGGTATTCTTGTTCAATTCTGCCCTTTATGTACAACAAATTTTTTTTGCACTCCCATGTACCTTATGATCATCGTGGTTCAACTGCGTCTTGTATGTAACTCATCATGCAACAACCCTCCACCAACAAAAGTGTGACACACCCAGATTAACAGGTTTCCTATATATATGTAATAAATCTGAAACCTGAAGCGAGTTGAAAAAATCCAAACAATGCCCACACTTATGTGGTCCTTTAACTCTTAAATGCACCTGTTGTGGGTTTGCTTTACTGCACTACAAAAACTACTAGGTGAAATAGTTTGAAAAAACAGAAAGAAATATAAAACACCACAAACTATTTCACTGTGTTTACAATCACTAGCTTACAATAAAACTTTTAACCATCCTAAATTTATAAACAAGCAATTTTTTTTGGTATTGTCAATCGGAAAATTCCATTTAATATATATAACAAGTTTTGAAACTCTTTTATATTAATTACACATATATTTTTTAGATTTCTTTTGCAATTTTCTTTGCCCTTAGGCTGATAAGCAATTTGTAACACTTAAATGAAGTACATTTTCCTACATCTAATACTTACCCTAAAGTTTCTTCTGCATAAGTTTCAGTGACATCTACCAGTTCTATATTTTCATCTGCCTCAATCTGTACTGGATTTCCTTCCTCATCAACATATTCCACATCATCTCCTTTTGTTTAATAAAAATATAACAATATAAAACGTTTGTAATCATAAATAACATAGGTATATTAAAATTACAAAACCAGACGTCAAGATTAAAAGTGTTTTAAGATCAGTCGAAATTGTATAATTTCGCAAAAACAAGTGTAACTGATGTACAACACACTTTACTAGGTTTTTCCTTTTCTTGCCTTACGTAGTTTTTTTGTTTGAATCATCTGCCAATACATATGTCACATTACTTAGCAATTATAATCTCTGCCTGCTAAATAGATTCTCTCTCTCTTATTCCACAAGAATTAAATAAAGTAGTGACAAGGTAATTTAATTGAGTTTCACTTTAAGAGTAAATTTCATCAAAACTTAAAATAATTATTCATTTTCCTAGAATATTTTTGCCACAAGGATTGTTATTGCAAGCATTCTGCTAACATGTTGATTGGTTGGTTGGGTTGTTGTTAAGCACAAAGATACACAACAGGCTATCTGTGCTTTGTCCACCACATGTATCAAGACTCAATTTTTAGCACTGTAAGCATTCAGACTTGCCACTGGGAGGTGTTAACATGTTGAGAAAAAATATTAAAACATCAATTATTAATTAATGATATACAGATATATTTTAATGGTTTGGAAATACATACCTATACAATTTTAGAACTTTAATCAAGATTTCATAATGAATCTTTTTTTGTAATAGTTACAATTGCATTTTGTATATAATGTAGAAAGATATTTAAAAGTAATGTTGTTTTAGTGCAATTTATTTTTATAAATCAATTTCAAAACAGAAAATCAATATATCTGTAAGTCTTACAATCTTACTTTCTGTTACTTCCTGAACCTTACAATGTAAAATAGTAGTTTTTAGCATTGTAAAAAATATTTTGAAAGAACCAATAATTAAACATCATACAAATCTCAGTTTGCCTCCAAAGCAATATTGCTAAGTAAATATGTCAATCCATAATTTGACAGTAACCAATGTAGAGCTGAACTATTAACTTGTTTAGTCGATTACCTAGAAATACCAATTACATTGATTAATGGCATCTAAAATAACTGTATAATCAAAATTAGGATTAAATGAATTAAAATCACAAAAAAATCAACTTATCAAGCTTTGCATTATTGATTATACAACTATACAGTAATTGGAATATTACCATTATGATTTTTCATTATTACTTTTGATTAATACAAAAACACTTTTTTCATGTGATATTTTTTATACTATGTACAACTCTATACAGGGTTGGTCAAGTCAACCAATTTCGTAACCACCATAAAAAAGTTAGGAAGTAATACTAAAGTTAACATTTTCAATGTAAGAAAATGTATTTCCGATAGACCTCCACTCACCCAAAGCTCTATCAATCCTGGTTTGCTATAAGCACACCAGTCTTTTATTCCCTATCAGTTTCACACCATTTCAGAATGTGCTAATCATGTGACTTCCCTCCACCAATCATACTGCACCATCTATACTAGCACAGCTAGTTCCCTATACTATTCTAGGACAACCCTCACTTTGAAGAATTGGCAGGTATAATCCAGAAAAACCAGCATATCTGTGAGGAGAAATGGTGGGAAGTGGTTGAGAGGAGGTAAGTACCTATTAGAAATACATTTTCAGTGTAAAAAATGTTAACTTCCGAAACTGTCTTACCACATTGCAAAGGTGGAGAGTCCAATGAAGGCACATCAATATTCAATCAAGTGGAAAGTGACCACACTGAAAGAACAGGTGTGCAAGAATACGAAAGAAAGCACACCTGTGTGGTGCAGTACTACTTCTGGAATAGGTATGCTATTCACCCAGCAACACAAAGAGGGTGGAACAGAATTAGTAGGCACCAATGCATTCAGAAAAAGAGACATACAGCACCAAGTTAGTAGAGAAGTGCTCTATAACTATAACTTGAAACAACACGGCATGGAAAAACATGGAAGGTCTAGTGTGTAAGTGACAATGGGCCCGAATGAGTACGTGCCAAGGTTAGAGCCTTGGGTTACATTGATGTATGTTATGTGCAGTCCATCCGGGCAAAACATCCAGTGGAAACACCTCGTATAAGACATTGTGATGAACAAGTGAGGTATTCCTGGAAAAAAAAACAATACAGAGAAAGTGCCTTCGATACATAGGATTATGAGAAAAAAAAAATTACAGATATGAGTGTGATTGTGAGGTTTGTCATAACCAGCCCTTTGTCAACATACATGTCATATATGTAGCAAGCCATAGTACCAAATACAGTGATAGTGAGCCCTAGTACGGTGACAAAGAAAAAAATAATAATTAGATGTGGCTAGGGCTAAAGGACCATGAATTGCATATGAATAGGCCAAGTGCAGTCCACCTAGGTAAAAAAAACATCTACGGGAAGTGCCTTGGGATATGTCAGATTATGCCAAGTGCTGTCCATCCTGGTAAAAAACATCCAGTGGAAGCACCTTGCTTAAATTCGTGAGATCAACAAGTGTGGTCCTCCTGGGCAAAAAACATCCAGAAATACCTTGGATATATAATAGTAAGGACAAGTGTAGTCTGCCCAAGCAAAAACATCCAGAGGAAACACCTTAGGGATACATCAGATTATGCCAAGTGCATCCATCCTGGCAAAAAACATCTAGTAAAAGCACCTTACATAAGATATAGGGATCAATAAGTGTGGTCTACCCAGACAACACCCAGGGGAAAGCGCCTTGGATACATTGGATTAGGCCAAATGGGGTCTACCCAGGTAAAAACGTCCAGGGGAAGCATTTTGGGTAACAACAGATTATGCCAAGTGTAGTCCATCCAGGCAGAAAACATCTAGTGGAAGCACCTTGTATAAGAAATTGTAATCAACAAGTATGGTCTGATCAAGCAAAAATATCAGAGGGAAGTGCCTTGGATCCTGAATAATTTGTTATTCTATAATCATTGTTCAGTAGGGCAATGAGTATAACAACAATAGCCATCTTCTCACTGAAGGGGTACATGTGATTTATAAAGTCTGATTTTGTTTGTTATACAAAACCCACTCAGGAGGAAACCTCCTCGGGCCACCACTCCAGCTCAAGTAGGGGGGGGACAATACGCATTGAGGAGTCCGAAGGAACAATGCACCAGAACCAGAGACCGTGCAATGGGTGTCTGTGATTCCCTATTTTGAAAAGCAGAAAGAACCCAATAGGAGGAATCATGGGTCAGTAGTAATGGGTAGAAATCCCCATCTGCTTTACTCATGAACACCATGTGTGGCAGTCCTTTATATGTATAACAGTGATCAAAGAATATATATATATATACACACACACACACACACACAACTGGATAAGTGGTTGGTGGTCTTACAGAAACACCCCATCTAAACAGTGAGCATTATAGAAGTATACAGATTTAATGTTAATATTATAATAATAATAAGCATATATAACCAGGCAACACCCATCACCAGGTGAGATCCTGAAATATGATGTATATCAAACAAATAATATAAAAAAGAATAATATGTCAACTTACCACAGTCAAAGGGGAACAGACTTGTGTAGAATTGCCAAAGCAGGAAGACACAGCTAAGTTGTGCAGATAATGTGTGAGAAATGTATTAGAAGTTGTCCACATACTAACCTGAACAATCTCTTCCAAAAGATGGCAGTTTCAAGCAGCTAAAGACATAGTTAGACTAAGAAGTTGGTTTGAAGGAACATTATGTAGACGGCAACTTTTCATGGACAAATGAGAATATGCCAGTCATATCAGTTAATGAACACAGCCAAGTGAGCGTAATAGGTGATTGAACATGGAAAACAAGAATTCCATGGAACAAATAGACAGGAAGGAGAACCACACATAAAAGGCAGTACAAGCCACGCAGGGAAGGAACTCGACAAAGTAGTCAATCCAGACCTGAACTGCAGTTCAGGTGGGAAATGGAAGTTAAGGAATTTGGAGAAAAGGCTAAACAATTAACCATTTTGCAGTGGGCTTGGTATAAAATACACAAGTTCATGTACACATTTGTATTAGTTAAGTAATTATGCTATAACTTTTAATGCAGTATACATATCTTCGCAAAATTTGGTAGACTTTTAGTAAACATTACAAATCTTTTGTACACATAAAATTAGATTTTTTAATATAGTATATTTACTAAATATTTGTTTGTGAATATAGAGTCTGTTTCATTACTAGTCTGAATACAAACTGATTTTCACGTTATGATCAAAACACTATTCTTTATCCTAAAAATCTCTAATATCATGTATAATCTCTAAACCTCCTAAATACATTTCAAACATTTGTTTTCAGTAAAACCTTATTTGATTTATTATTTTCTCTACCCTAATTCTATACGGGATCCGTCAATTTGACCGACCGCATAACCACCATAAAAAATTAGGAAATGAATATAAATTATGCTTTTTTTGTTCCAGAATGTCTACAAATTATAACACAAAAACACAAATGTTTAGTGTAAATAGTTTAAATCTCATAACGCTATACATTTATATATATTTATTATTTTTATTATATTCACCTTCCAGTCATGCCTGGCTAACATTACTGAATTTGCAATGGTGCAGCACACATATAAGACTGGCCTTTACAAAGTGACCAATATTGGCTGTGTTTTAGTGGACTAGTATTTTGTAAAATACAGTCACATTTTAGTTAAAATACATTATAAGTGTATATACATTATTACTATTTACAAATAAGTTTAAAAACTTATTTTTACTTAAAACATAGAACAGTAAATAAAGAAGTATAG
>NW_013666074.1:252939-269881 GCF_000517525.1 Limulus polyphemus | reverse complement strand
GCTGTGTTTTAGTGGACTAGTATTTTGTAAAATACAGTCACATTTTAGTTAAAATACATTATAAGTGTATATACATTATTACTATTTACAAATAAGTTTAAAAACTTATTTTTCTTAAAACATAGAACAGTAAATAAAGAAGTATAGCAAACAATTATCTCTTCTAGTTACAAACTTTGTACTCGTTTGTTGCTTGCTGTAGGTTGCTAAGCCCTATTAAATTTTGCATGTGGAGGATGTGAAACGAAATAATTTTTTTAGGTTTTACATATACATTTCAAATAACCAAGAATCATAAATTACTATATCAATACCATAGAATTCCACTATAATTTATCAAGCTTAGTAACTAAGCTGTATTTGGGTATAAAAAAAGTATATGAAATTTTGAGCTCACTTGTATCAAAACAATGAGATTGACACCCTAATACTTCTAAATGGCTGAGAAAAAGCAAGGTGAAGACAAGGAAGAGACCAAGTAGAAAAGAGAGGATACCCACGTAAGGAGAGATTCAAGAGATTGAATCTCACGGAAAGTAGAAAATAGGCCATAAAAAACTGTCACAAAGTCAAGAAGTACAAGGTTGCTGTGGGTCAGTGCAAAGCTTAAACAAAAAGGTATCAGCAAAGGTAGGCATGAGGAGAATTTGGTCAAAATCATTTACAGGCAAAGCAGGCTCATACAAAGCAACAGATATAGAAGATCAAGAATATAAAACAGACCCATCCACCTGGTGCACAATGACAGTAACAAACATCAGAGTGCCTCCAGTCACCATTGAGATCGCATAAGTGGGTTCCTGAAGTGGAGTGTCATAACTTTTGAAGGTAGCAGAAACACAGCTCTGGAAATTCATTGTCAAAATGATCCCCAAAACGTTTATATATATATATAGTAGTAACAAGTTGACAAGTAAAAATACATGAGCACAAACACAATGAATGAGATGGTTTAACAGAGAGTTAAAGAACAAAAGCAACACATAAATCTCACAATTCCAAAAATAAAGAAATAAATTTGAACATGTCTGAAGTAATGCTGAGGAAAGAATAAGTCTTTGGTCAATTGCTTACACTCATTGTGGTCACCTTCCTATTGGTGGAGGGAGTCTAATGATGATTACATCATAGGCTGGCACAATACAATAGAGGTAGGAGCTACATTCTAGGCTTCTGGCATGTGTAAAAACACTTCACAGAGTTGAAGCTGAGGGTTTCGATTGGACAAAATTTGGTGATGTTGTGTCAGTGTGTCTCCTTGACAACCAAACAAACATAATTGGGAATTTCAGGCAAATGATTATGATTTTTATGCACCAGCAATATCAAGCATTGGATACGAGTATACCCTATTCAATCTTATTACTCATCACAATCTCTTACAGCCTACCCTTAAATCTAATTGTATGCCCACAGTAGCGCATCGTCCATTTTATGTGTATATATATATGGCTGCATTTTAAAAAGACAAACTTGCTTGTCATGGCAGAAAGCGCTGTTGTTTCGTACAAGTTGCATGTTGATCAATACTGCAACAGCCAAGATATTGGTGTGACACATGAACAGACATACAGATTTTCATCTTTATATAATAGATGCATATGTATATACAGCAATCTCATGAATAATCAACAAGCTTAACTTAATCAATTAACTAGGAAGTAAAACTTATGCTTTGCATACAAAACATTTTTTAGTTTTGGTAGTTGAATGCACAAAGTTGATAGACTGTAAAGACAGTGCTACATTTTTAAAGTAATTAAACAATTAAGTTACCTGCCTAGACTACTCATGCAATAGGCTAGGTACATAGAGATCTGAAAGAACCCAATGGCCATGCAAGACTTCTCAATGACTGTGAGGTTAAATTTATTCCACAACACATGATACTCACCAAACAGTCTAGTACAAATTATACTCTGGGCCAAATAGTGTGACCAATTATGACAAACAGGTTGACTTATCTAGTAAGAGATACCAGATCTATGTATGTGTACATATATATATAGTATCAAGGGCCAGTACTAAAACTCAACAGAGTGACAGTAATGGTACTCAATTTCTATAAACAAATGAAGAAATTCATATAAATCCTTAACACATAAACCCTGCTGTCTAAGATGGGGCTCTGAGGGATAACAGATCCATTCCCAAAATACCCTGTCCTTTTCAATGCATAGTACTATCTATACCCACTCCTCCCTCATGAATATGGTGATTTTGTCCGTATTTCTCTACTCCTAATTTCATTTTTGCATAGTTTAAAGAAGTATAAAAAGCTTCCCACACACATATGCATCCACATTACTCTTCTAATTATTCATAGATGAGTCTGACAATTAATATAATACTTGCCCAGCTCTAACCACATGGCTACAAAAATCACTAAAAGCAAAAATTCTATTTAAAATGAGACAGCTACTAAAAATACCTTGATAGGATTCCAAAGTTGAGAACTCCTCATCATCCTCTGTAATTTCCAACAATGCATCTTCTGCCTCAACATCTAATTCATCAAAATCAATGTCCTACATTTTGAAAAAGAAAACTGTTTAAATGAAACAAAGAAAGTTTTTTTTGTAGAAACTCTTTTTAACTGAAAACATCATTATAAAGGTGAATATACCATTAAACTTTTAAGTTCATTGAGACAATATAATATTTTTGTTTCTAAAATATTCCATTTAAAAAAGTTGTTAGACTAAAATTGGTGGGTCATTTTACTCCTTTTGGTTTCCCAAAAGCTGTGTTTCCAACAATGAGACAACATGAACTGTTGAAATCTGTTTTATGTTTATCAAATTTCTCTCACAATATAGTTGTTTTTAAATATCATGATAGTGAGTGTCTAAATTTTAACCATACATGCAGCTCATATTCACTGAATTTTTATCACAATTTTTAAAATTGTATTACAAAATACATTATTGTTTATAACTTCTAGTAAATTAGCTGTCTATCACATAGTACAGATGAAGCCAACCCTAAAAAATAATTTGTTTACTCTTTACCAATGCTACTGTATTCAGCATGGATAGGTAGGTTTAATAAAACAGAAGGCAATCACCATGTATAGTGAATTAGACTCAAGTGTTTTGAGTGTTTTATATGTTATTTCTCAATTTACTATCCTGTTACAAAAAAAACTACTATGCTATGGGATTTCAGTTACAAATGTGAAGCAAAGTTGAAATAAATAAGGAAAATAAATCAAAAGTCAGGAATGATGGTTTTATTTAATATGCATAACATCTATGATATTCTGAAGTCATCTGATCAAGTTTCATTTTGGAACTCTCTTCTATCTTCATAAACGCTAAACACAGACTGCCAGAAACAACCCTGTATTTTCTAAGTAGTTCAAGCTCTCTTTCAGTTTGAGTACTAGCACAATGAGAATCTTTCTACCTTGTGAAACAAATCACTAAGTTTGTATCAGAGGAAACTGCACTGCTGGTTGCTTGAACTAGTGTGCAATCTTCTTCTTCCCTTAGCATTTTGGCACATAATACATCTAAGCCTGTGGTCGATCCAATCTAAAGAATTCCCTGATGTTTTTCTGATCCAACTTTTAAGAAGGTCGGATCAGTAAGTTTGTTTACGTATGAAAATACGCAATATATTCAGGTGCCTTTGCAATGGAGAGAGCACAGCATATCCTGAAATGAGGTCAATCACAGAGAAGCGAAAAGAAATATTGGCAAGTGTCAGTTCATGTCCTGTCCTGATATATATTAACTGCTTCTTAATTTTTTTTTACAAAGATAAATGTATTTTCAACATAGTTTAATTTTCCATAAAATATCTGAGCATCACTAAAAAAAGTGACTTTATTTTTAGTATTCTTACCTATTACTAGGTTCAACCTCTCCCTTCTTGTTTTCATTGTAGGAAAGTTTGTTATAGGGTTTACTTTGATGAAGAAATACTAAATTGACATGATTTACAATATTTTGCAGTTGATTTAAAGTCCTTGGACCAACATTACACTTTTTTGTCCTTTTTTTGTAGTCTGATAAGTGCATGATTTATTTCAAGACAAATCTTGAAGCTTGATGCACGCCACTAGTAAATATAAATTAGGGATGTCTGGACATGTGGAACACACAAATGCAGATTGTCAAAATCCAATCTTGATATTGGCTGATCAGCACTGATCTGATATTTTACTCAGGTTGCAGACTTAAATACATCTTCACATAGGTCTTTTCAACACCGTTTGTGTGGCAATTTTTCAAAACATTTGCAACCAAAGTTGTTGTTTTTCTCAATTTCCCTCTCCTAAATAATTATAAGGAAATGCTAAAGGTAGCTTCCATTTTCATTGAGTCATGTCTAAGTGAATGAGATGTTTTTTGGCATTTACTAAGTGACAACTTTCAAGTGCAAAATTGACCAGGAAATAAAATAATTCAAAAACTGAAATGGATGGTCAAGTTTGCATAGACTTACCTAATACAATTTTCTCTAGTTACACCAATTTTTCTGAGCCAGTTGGTAATGTGGAAACAGATAATATTTTAACTGTTATATCTAGTATTAAGTCATATACAAATATAATATCCTGTGAAAGAATTTTACAAATATCCCCAGTTATTCCATATATCATCACAACGTTTCTATACATTTGTCTTATAGACAGTCTAATACTTGAGAATTCCATGTGTAATACTTAGTAATTCACAAGACTGACTGACATTTCTGTTCAGTTGAAGTGGGTCATCACAGTTTAAAACTCAAGTCTAATAGCACTATACACAAAATACACACTATTTGTTTAAGCATCATATTGGCTGTTAATGCTCTTGCAAACAGCAAACAACAGGTACAAAGTGACCATCTTCACAGAAAAAAATAGGTTAAATGACACTTGAATACCAAAATATGAGAATTTTTATCCAAAAATGTTAACAAAAGGACAAAAAAAAATTTGTAAACTTGTTTGTCTCCCTTTTAGACAAAGTAGGACTAGACTAAAATTATAAGATAAACAAGACTATTTCAAAAGAGAAGGTTCAGCCATGATCATTAATGTTTATTATTTTGTTTAGACACTGTGAGATCTCAAACTACTATTTTTCAGATCTAATTAAGTTTAAATGCAAAATATAACCCAAACTGTGTATCTGATATACAATTTCACTGCTCAAGTCACAAATTACTGGTTGAAATATCTTTGTTTACATGACATTCTTAATTTTTTTCTCTTTTCATTTCCTTCTCCACCTTATATACATGTTTTAAAGCAGCTTCTTTACTTCCAAATTAGAGTCACTGTAAACTTAAAATCATACACACACATATATATATGTATATAACCACACATGTTTATATAACATACCTTCAGCTGAACATCATCTTCAAGGATATCTTCATCCATAGTTTCTAGAAAGAAGTTAATGTTTTGTTACAGCAAAAAAATAAAAAGTGTATGAACACAAGAAAAACAGAGTGAAATGGAACTCAAAAAGTATTTATATTTGCAATAAACACTTCATAGTTAGTATCGTAAGTTTCACGGACAAAAAATAAAAATATTTGTGATATATCTTGAGATTATAACTAATATAACTCTAGAATATAATTTCTTTAAACCTAACATTTCAGCATACACTTTTTTATCAAATGTTCACAGTGTCACAGTCCACAATTACTGTCTGATGTTTACATGACAGCACCTGAAGGGAACACAGCTGTTCAACAATATGAAATGATAGATAACTAAAAAAAAAAAAAACAACTCTATAATGAAACAACCCACACTGAACAACAAGGAAAAAATTAAGCTTCAATAATTTAATGTAACATAATGTCAAAAATTAATAATTTAGATTGGTTGGTAAAAACCCATTAAGTATGTTTAAAAACGTTTAGGTAACTAATGATACATTCTGGAAACATACAGATATAATTCATTTGCTCAAGACTAAATGTGCGAGTAATAGTAGAGACACAAAAGAATTGTAAGTGAATATTTGTAATACAAAACCTGTTAACATACTAAATAAGTAAGAACACACAAGTATATACTTAAAAAGGCAGACTCATTTAAAATATAAAATTATCTTAAACTAAACTTTCTAAATTGCAAACCATTCCATCCCAAAGGCTTGTTGTTGTAGCAGACCCCCCATTGGAGAGCTATACCCTCCAGCATACCCCACTCAATCTGAGATACCATTAATTAGTCTTTTAACATTTTAAATTCTCCCTACATTTGACTCCCAGTGACATGAAAATATTGATTTTTTGGGGGTAAGCAGGGTTGTCATATTATGTATCTTGAATCGAAAGCAGTATCTTCAATCAGGTGAGACTTAACGATAGTTCGAAACAGAATGAAGACTGCCAAGAAGCTTTTTTGATAATTAAAAGGTATAAACACACAATTCTTCATCCTTTGATACCATTTGCTTTAAACATGCACGAGCCGTACGCTGTATACAACACACTTACGTTCAACTGCCAGAGGCAGACTGTATCCTATATGGTGAATCACCAGTCAATGGGTTAAAGGTAAAATAGCCTCTTTCTAATATATTTAATAACACTACGTCACTCCCCTTCTAATACACTTGCTTCTGTCCCCCCCAAATAAAAAATTCTTAAAACACCACTGTTCTATCTCCAAGGGCTATTTATAATCTGATCAGAGTTTAGCAGTTGGTCTGATGTACTCTTGTTTGTATAGTCATGCTGTCAACAAGACAACAGCTGGAATCTCTTGTGTGTAAAAAAGCCTTAGGGTACTGCATAGTGTGCGTGCCACAGTTGTAGGCTTAAGAACTATTACTGATGAAATAAAGGGAAGAAGTTAGTTGCTTGTAGCTAAGTTGATAAACATTAGCATGAGTCAAAGATCTAGATTTAAACCCAGTCAGGGCAAAGTTTTAAACATCACTACGCCTCATTCACGTGTGAAAGATTATAAAGTGCTTTTGAACGTAGAACTTTTGTGAATATTTTGACCTACCTATAAAAGCTTGATAACAGACTGACCTGCTACTACACTGGCACCAAGATGCTCTTGAAAGCCCTTGTGATAGTACAAAAAGAATTCAAAATGTTGATATTTTAAGTGTCAAAGTACATGCCAAATTTATGGAAAACATGTTGTAAGAGTAAATAAGGTATCATACAAAAAATATAAATTTAATAGTCCTGTTCATGAAATTTAATACCAAAATACCAATCAATGTGTGACTAATAATGAATGAAGTTATGTATCTAAATATGTTTTGGAACAAAGAAAAACTGATTTTAAAGTTATATTTCAATGTTTCTCCTTTGTTCCAAGTTGTTGCCAAATTAGTACAAGTTTATGGATGTACAATGAACAACATGGTAGAAGTTTTTCTTTTCTTTTTTTTTGCTGCTGCTGGAGACAACATTATGATACACTTTAATAAACCTCCAATTTATTTACCTTTTGCAAGTCTAGGGAACAGTTTCACTTAAAAAATATGCCACACTTTTTTAATGGCTACATCTGGCATTTAGGCAGTTTCAAAGTGCAACAGACATTGCAAGGCTGCATGCACTTGAAACTTTTTTAATGCATAAATACTTCAGAAAATATGGAATTCAAAAGTTACATCTACTGGAAAATAAACATCCATTTTATTGTTAAAATCACAATGTTTAACAAGTAAAATACTAGTTATGCATTAATGTTGCCTAATTCTAAGGTAGCACATTTGGAAGTGTGTGTCTTATGAAATTGAGACTTCATTGCAGATATTTTATTTTATATTTGCTGATCAGTAGGAAAGCCTTGTACTGTATTATTTCTTCAATCAACCAACAGTTGCTTGAGGTCTAATATTTGGATTCTTGTTGAATATGCTGACAACATGGTGTAGAAATTCATTATATATTGTTATAAAGTATATGAAGACATCTGTCCCCACTTTTCAGATGTTACTAGACTGCTAGTGGTACTTCTACTTTTTTTTTTTCAACAAGTATATCCAAGGCATTTGGATATTTTTGAATGAGATACTCACATTCAACCTAAGCCTAACTTATTCAAGGCTGCTTAGCATCCCTGAATAAACAGTGCTTTCACATCATCCATGTACTTAGCATCATACATTTTTCAAAGTAGAGACCTACATACCCACAGCAAAAGACTAGTATATAGCATCCTTGTCAGACTGAATGGAAGAACAATCAAAGTCAGTCACTAATACAGCATGTATATGTCCTTGTTCAATCTCCAATGCCTTCATAACACCATATGTTAAGTTAGTTGATGTAGAAGGGCATTTACAGACATGCAACTACATAAACAATATAGAAGTAAACATCGTTTGGCAAAGTGAACAGAGTTCGGAAGTAATGAAGTAGCGTTACTTTGTTACACTACTTGAGTAACTTTTCTGGAATTTACTGTTACTTAAGTACTCTAAAAATATTTTACTTTTACTTAAGTGAAATCAAGAAAAAATTATCTACATTTACTCCACTACATTTCTTTTATAAGACTGTCATTACATTTGAAAAAATTGGAGAAAAATCACACTGGTTGACATGGTAATACTTTTTGTTAACATCAATCAGAGCGTGCCTACTCTTTTAAATGAGACAATCATAAGCAGTGGTATTTCCTGTGCTGCTAAGCAGGAAAGAAACATAGCCATTTTACCTCTAATGTTGACTGTGGTAACTTCGTTGCACTGTGACCATCATGTCTGACACAAATAATCATCCATGGCTTTATTTGAAAGACTTATTTTCACTGAAAACAACAGTGTGAAATTCAGTGAAGTTGCAGCATGAGAGCATTTGTTTAGTTCTGCAGGGTTCTTTTTCACACCGAGACAAGTAGGAACTATGAAAATCAGCTGCTGTTGAAGCTAAATAATAAGTGGAGTGTGTGAAGAGCTGTACCATAGACAGTAATACTGATTGTTTTAATGAAAATAAAGTTTGTTGAGTTTAAATTTGGTAGTGCCTTTTACGTGTGAATTTAAGGTGAATGTAAGTTATTTTTAATAATACTATCATTACTTATTTTTTGTTGGTAGTTTTCACTTTATTCAGTACTTTTTACTTTTACTTAAGTAGTCATTCAGTACTTTTTACTCTTATTGACACAGCAGATAGCCCAATGTGGTTTTTGCCTTCAAACAAACAAAAGGAAAAGAAATCAGAAAATTAATCATTTAATCATGCCAGAAAATAAACTTGATAATACGTACTCACTTTCAGTGATTGGTAAAGTATTGAGAATATTTACTTGAGTAAAAGTACTGTTACTTTAGAAAATATTCACTCAAGTAAAAAGTAAAAGTACCTGTTGTTTATGACTACCTAAGTATAAGTAACTATTGTTGATGACTACTTAAGTAAAAGTCAAAGTACTGAATAACTACATAAGTAAGAGTAAAAAGTACTGAATAACTACATAAGTAAGAGTAAAAAGTACTGAATAACTACATAAGTAAGAGTAAAAAGTACTGAATAACTACATAAGTAAGAGTAAAAAGTACTGAATGACTACTTAAACTGCAGGAAATTGAACCCCAGATTTTAGAAGTGTAAGTCCTTAAACTTACCTTTGTCCCACTGGGGGACATCCCTGTTTTGTAATTTAAATATCCAATGTAATGCTCATGCCATTTGAACTTTATGGTTCCAAGTTCAAACATTATTTTATTTGGAAGAAGCTATGGGTATAAAATTATTCATTATTCAGTAAATAAAAATATTCTAGTGGAAAGTGAGCCAACAATATTTTGAATAAGCAAAATCCTGATTCCACTTTCTCTAATTTTTAATCCTTATCACATGCTTATTTGTCATTGCACATTAGGCAAAAAAAAAAATCTAAGTTTATGGTAACACTGCTAGAAAAAAATTAGAATAGGTAGGTAGGATTTTTATGGGTTTTTTTCTATTTTCACTGTACACCATTATCAAAACAACGTTTTTGACATGTAGTCTATCAAATCAAAGATTAATTTCCTTTCAGTTTTTTTAATTTCATTTATATTCTTTTTCAGCAACTATGCAGGTTTTTTTATACATTCTTATATTTACTTCCCATAAGGCCTATGGTTATAAAGTCCTTGTTTGTAACTCAGTTGCCCAAATAGAATTTCATTTAAAATACACTAGGGAAATAATAATTGTACTTGACTTAAATGCACCACACCAAATCCTTTTCTTAATAACATTTAGTATCTCTTTATAGACTTATCATTCATTAACACACATGTATTACATATGTAAATTATACATTCTTAATAAAAACTCCCAAAATTATAATTAATAATGTATTTTTCAAATTATCTAAGCTACATTAATAATATAAAGACTGTAGGGTGTACATTTTCCTGTTTCACAGTAATGTATAGGCATTGTTGAACTTCTAAACTCTTAAGTTGTAGCAAAAGAAAACTACATTTTTGAATCATATATACAATTATATGCTTTTAATAGTTAATATTATCCATAAGGTAAAATAAACTCCAATTTTCCAAACAAACTTTTCATAGGCAACAAAGTATAATAAGTTAATACTATCACAAAATAACCTCCAGTTTTCCAAACTTTCTGTAAATAACACATTATTTCCAAATATTGCACCATCCTCACAACACCTTGTGCATTTTATAAGTTGGTTTTAAAAACATCACAGAGCATATTGGAAATTATACACAACCAAAGAAAGTATATGATGATCTGCAAGAATTCTGAAATGAACAAGAGAATACTCCCTCATCAATCTTCATAATATGCAAAAGAATGTGTACATAATGTGTATTAACACATGCACATTATACTATTTCTGTGAATGAGGAAACACATTCACTAACAATAGCATGAAGTGAGAAGCACATTACTAAACATAATGAGTAAGAGCAACTAAACTTATTAGTATTGTAGATCATTACTTTCAACACATGGATAGTGTTATTAAAGGTTCATACTTTTAAAACTTCTAAAATAAAAACTACTGGTATAGATTCTTTCAATAAACTGAAACAAATGTGTTGTAAACAAAACATTTTCAAATTCTGTCTTGAGTAAACAAACACATTAAATTCATATAAAAATACTGAGAAGAAACATACAATAAATTATCTGTTGAGGCTTATCAGCAAAAATTAGCATAATAATGATAGAATAAATGCATGCTTGAGTAAGGAAACACATTATGCTAATATAATAATGGGTAGGCAAACAATGATTTATAAACACAAGAAAAAGTTTTATTGATGGTGGAACATACTACGTTTCCACACGTAGTATGTTCCATCATCAATAAAACATTTCCTTGTGTTTATTAATTGTTGTTTGCCTACCTATTATTAGAATAAATACATGATCTTTTAATAGATTTAAATATAAATTTATTACTATCATTATTATGAGAACCTGTTTCCTGATATAATTTTAAGTTAGTACCCATCAAATTAACATTTTATGGACGACTTCATTATGAAACTTGCTCATGCAAGTAACAGGAATGAAATTATCATTGATTGATACACATAATCATCCAGTTTTTGAAAGGCAAAGAACATTCAAGGTTGGGGTTTTTCTAAAAGGTTAATGTAACTACTGCAATTTCTTCGATTTACTAAATTACATATACATAAGTACACATGGTCTTTACCTTAGCTCGAGTGTAAAATATGATGCTAGATGCTGACGTTCACAATTGCCTTGAATTACAAAACTTGTGAGTTCTTGTAAACAGAAATTTAACTGCCAAGGCAATTACTTCAGTAAAATAAACAAACACAGTGAGAAACTATTAAGTTATTGCCTTTCCATGGCATACAAATAATAAAAAACCATTACTAACTTACTAGACAAAAGCCCTGCATAACCCTGAGGCATTAAACAAAATAAGAAACTTTAGAACTTTACAATATAATCAACAAAAGAAAAAAAAGGAAGTGAGCTCTACTACACGTAAATTGTAAGAAAGAAAAATAATCTCAGGTTTCAAATATATATATATATTTGAGTTTTTCAACTTCAGAAACTTTAAACTTAAATGAAACATGAATATTTGAATTTTACAGTTCCTAATATCATCAGTTTCAGAAATTAATTGTTCTCACATTATGAGTTAAAAAAAGCCTCAAAAGGTGTAAAGTTTACAGATTTGTCACTTAGTTTTATTCACTGACAAGTTGTTTGTATGCAGGTGGGAAACTTAATAGTTTCCACCAACTTATTAATAATTACAACAGAGGGCAAAAATCAAAAATTAGGACTAGCAGTTTCAATTTCATTTAACTACATCACCTAAAACAAATGCTAATAAAATTTACATCAAAATGAAATATAAAATCTCTACATTTCGGATATAATTTAATTTTGGAGATAATTTAATTTTAAGGGATACATCACACATAATTTTTCAGAACTTAATGTTGCCCATTTACCCCTGTAAAAACCAGAAATATCAAGCCCACAGTTTTCAGACATACTCCTGGCACCTATTACACACTATAAATTCTATGCCACTTACCCCTGAACTATTTCTAACCATATTAAAATTGAATAGTTTTACTATTCTATTTTTGAGTTACTCATCCAACAATTGTACATTTAATGAAAAATTATGCTATTTCACATTATATAGAGTAAACTAACATTAAAATATCCTATTAATTAATAAAATTATTTATTTGTTACCAAGATTGTTTTAGGGGATTGATAGGATAAAAACCTTTAATTTCTTTGTGCATTATTCTGAAGACAATAACAGGAGAAAAATTTAAGGTCTGGATAAGACACGATAGGTTCCAGTTAAGCCAGTTTTCTTTTTCTAATACTAACAGGCTGGTTGGCTCATGAAATAAGCTGCCACTGGCTGTGGCCTGCAAATTTACAAGTTCAGAAGGGTCCTTGATAACTTCTTGAAAAATAAAGGATGGGTTTAAGTTTCTACTTCTCAAAGGTGGTTGTACAGAAAGAGGCTTGAAAGACTAAATGGTCCCTTGTTGTCCATATGTTATGTAACTTATGCCTAATAATCTACTGTTAAGCTTTATATAATAACTTTATGCTTAACTAGACTTGCTGCAATAAAACCTAGAAGTGTCTAAGCCTAACTAAAATAGTTAATCTTTAATAATAATTTTCTTCTCCAGAAAACTATTTCTAATTTCTCTGTATCAAAGCTCAAAAATATTATGTTCTTTACTCTCAACAGCTCCCTCTATTATCATATCCAAATTCTTCTCATTCTTCACAACACTGATATTTTTTCCACACAAAAACAATGAGATCTTTCCATACTCTAAATACATCACTTAGCACTTTTACACAGATCAGCCCACTCAGCAAAATTGTCAAAAGTCTTTATTCTTCAATGAAACTATTTCCAAAAAATCAGCCTTATTCGTCAATTTAATATCATCAGCAAACTCAGAAATCTTACAGCTTATAGCAGTGTTTTCCAAACTGTATGTTGCAACACACTAGTGTATTTTGGCAAATTGATAGGGGTATCAAGATAGTTTCACCAAACAAAGAATAATTAAGAGCATTAAAAAAAAACTCAAGAAAAAATATTGCACGTGGCAGTAGGGGTCTCGCACAAATAAAAGTAAGTGGGTTAGGGCGTCGTCAGTGAAAAAAGGCTGGAAACCACTAGATTATGAAGAAAAGATTGATAAGATAGCAATTTCTTTAAAAGTGATAAGAAACTAAGTTTGCATTCTTGTTTAAAAAAAAAATTTGAAAAAGCTTGGAATGTCCTTTGAACAAAACTGAAGTTCTGCAAATAGCGTTCTTAAAGTTTGAAAAAGCTGAATACATATTTAGCTGGACATTATTATATCTAACGAGTTCTGTGAAATCATGCAAGTTCCTAATGATTGGTAATAACAAATTTGATCAACATTTTTGTAAATATGTTACAAGATACAGAAATAAGTTACTAGATTGTTATATGAAATAACAATTACAAGAGGCTTAAAAATTTAGGACCATTTTCTCAACAGCATCAGAGGTGAGTTAACTCAGGTATCCAAAATTATCATTAAGGGGTTTAGAGTCATTTATGGTGGTGAGTGGTACAATGAAATTTTATTTTTGTGGAAGACCTAAATAACCCAGTAAAAAAATTCTTTAAGATAATATATTGTGTCAGATTCAATATAGCAGCTTCTCTTGCAAGCTTGTCAGCTTCCTCATTTACCCCTGCATGACCTGTTACATACATCCAGGTGAGGGTCTGACCAGGCAGTGCTTTGCTTTCCAGCTGGGAGAACAACTACTCTGAATTTTATACATTATAGATTGTGAGTCAGTTGAAAATATTTTAGGCCTATTGTTTTTCTGCACTTTTTCAACCTTTAGCATTTATCCTGGAATTTTATAAAATATTATGGTGATGGCATGGACTATCTACAGTTCTTTATTTTCATCAATACAGGGAAGAGCTAGCTTCACGACTTGAAGCACCATCTTTGAGCTGCTTGTGGGAGGCTTGAATACTACACTAGCCTTATGCAGAATTTTACAGCTCCATGATACAATGAATGCCCAATCCATCTCTCACTATCTGTTGTGTAGGAACCATCTGTGTCTATGATGACAGATAACTGTCCACTAAGGTCTTCAAACAGGAGCTGACAGGCTTCTTCTGTTATACTTTCTACCCAATCTCTACATGTTCTATCTACCCTAATTTCCACAGATGTTTCTTCCACATGGGAACACCCGAGATCTGGTAGGGACCAATTATTTCAATGGTGGCTGTACATCACCTGTCCACTTATGATTCTCTCCTGAGACACCTTTTAGGTAAATCCCTGCTTAGTTGGTGTCTGCAGGATCATTGTTAAGCTAAAATGTCCCAATCAAAAAGTGCAGTGGCAACCTAATGGAATATCAATTCTCTGTGCTGCAAGTCCCTAGTGAAAACCTTTGATAGTAAGTGCTACAATAGGGCCTTCACAGGGCGGATAAAGTATATCCCATGATCAGTTTTAAAAGATGTTTTGTATTTTTTCAATCTTGTGTAGCTGCATAACACTCATAATAACCATCACTGTTGCATTATCCAGGACAGAGCATACAAGACTTTGGTAGAGTATAAGAAAGTGACATTCTTCAGCTCTACTTCCTGCTGAAACTTTGCACTGATGCCTTTGATAGTTTTGGTTATCATGGTGTTAATGTAGCTGGTGAAGTTGAGTTGACTGTAAATAAAAAGTTACAATCAGATACTTTCTTTTTCTTTCCAATCTTTTTCTTCATCAGCATGTCCGTTTCTAAGTATGCAGAACATGGCTGTGGCTTTGGTGGGATTTAGGATGATTCCTGTGTCATTGCATGTTATTCACCCTAAGAGATGGTTACATTTTGTTTTCAATTTCATCTTTGCTAGAACCTCTGCTATACATCAGAATGCTTATACATGGCATCAGGTTGGACTGGCAAGGCAGGCTAGATGATAAATCCATGATGTAGATAATAATATCAACAAGAACTAGTAAGGCCACGAGTAGTGATGCTTGAGTCAGACTGGTAGTAGTAGTGATGGTACTCCATTTAGTACCAGCCTGCCTCAATGGATACCTGGTGGTATTCCAAACTCAAAATCCACCAATATTTATTTAAAAATCATACTAAAGAACTACTACTTACTGTTAGTGTTACTAATGAAAATAGACAGGTTAACCTAAATAATAGTACTACTACTACTGAGTAGTAGTAGTCGAATAACCTAGAACTCGTAGTCGTACAACTATCATCACCTACGAAATGTTAGTTATAATATCATGGTTTGAATATTATGGAACATTAAGCCTAACTTCTTGTATAATGGTAGGGTAATTAGTGTTACCTGTAATTCTTTAAATTATTATTACTATTACCAATGCCGGGATGCCAACTAGTAACCGTACCTGCGAATGCGACTTTGTGAGGCCTAATTTCAAACAAAAACGAAATATATCCAGGTGATGAATGCAAACCATCAGAATAATGAATTTTAAAAAGACACAGTAAATACGTATCTCTCGATCATAAATAATATTTGATATGTTGAAAACTGTATTCAATTTTCCTTTTTCTTCAACAGTTTATTTCAAATAAGTTAATACAGACGCTTAAAAGTTAAATTACACTCACCTTACATTAAAACCCATCCCCAAAACCTGATACTGGTTCTTGTAAAACTTAAGGTAAATATGAAAGAGTTTATAAATTGTAGATATGCGGAGCAACGTAAATTGATAATATTTATATGTAATACTAATTAATTATCAAAAAGCATGTTAAAGAATGTATATTTCAATTATAAAATGTGAAAATTATTAGTACATGTAAAAAGTAAGAGAAACGTCATCGGCATTATTATGAAATCGAATCAAAGTGGATAATATAAAGAATAGCATCCATAACACTTTATTATTGTGTTAGGCCCGGCATGGCCAGGTGGTTAGGGCACTCGACTCGCACGCTGCGGGTCGCGGGTTCGAATCCCCGTCACACCAAACATGCTCGCCCTTTCAGCCGTTATAATGTGACGGTCAATCCCACTATTCGTTGGTAAAAGAGTAGCCCAAGAGTTGGCGGTGGGTGGTGATGACTAGCTGCCTTTCCTCTTACAATGCTAAAATAGGGACGGCTAGCGCAAATAACCCTCGTGTAGCTTTGCGCGAAATTCAAAAAATAAAAACAAACAAACTATTGTGTTGTGAAGGGGTTATGAAAACTTAGCATATTTGGACTATTTCCAAATATAGATAAGGCTTAAAGGTAAATTTGACCTGAACCATAAATTCAAAAAAAATGTTCCAATTTTTTTTTTCCTTATGCGCTTTATCTTATATGCGTATATATTTCTGACCACATTAAACAGAATTGAACACTAAATTATTAACAGTGTATCGTATTGCTTTGCTTGTTTATTTCTTCCAAAAATTCGCGAAAACTACAAAAGGGCTATCTGCGCTAGCTA
>NW_013666074.1:245380-252198 GCF_000517525.1 Limulus polyphemus | reverse complement strand
TATCTATGTACTACTAAAACTCTGAGATTGTTTGTTTGTTTGTTTGCTTATTTTCTCAGTCAAAAAATAACCTATGAATAGTGGTTGACCCAACGGGTCACGGTGGTCTAATATACTACTAAAACTCTGAGATTGTTTGTTTGTTTGTTTGCTTATTTTCTCAGTCAAAAAATAACCTATGAATAGTGGTTGACCCAATGGGTCACGGTGGTCTAATATACTACTAAAACTATGAGATTGTTTGTTTGCTTGTCTGTAATTAAATACAGCTAAAAAAAGCACAATATGAGAATGAAAAAAATATGAATAGAATATGAGAAATGAGAATAGAAACAGAATAAAAAAGTTTCGTTAAAATCTGGCCACAGGTTACTTCGGGTCACTTTTATGAAAATTTCTAGCATGAGTAATTTTACATCACACTACCGTTCGCGCTCTTTACGAAACTTCTTCGTTCAAGGCCCGGCATGGCCAAGTGGTTAGGGAGGTCGACTCGCAATCTGCGGGTCGCGAGTTCGAATCCCCGTCCCACCAAACATGTTCGCCCTTTCAGCCTGGGGTTATAATTTAACGGTCAATCCCACTATTCGTTGGTAAAAGAGTAGCCCAAGAGTTGGCGGTGGGTGGTGATTACTAGCTGCCTTCCCTCTAGTCTTACACTACTAAATTAGGGACGGCTAGCACAGATAGCCCTCGTGTAGCTTTGCGCGAAATTCAAAAAACAAACAAAAAATAATAATTCTTCGTTCAAATCTATTTCCCTGTCAATGTTCCCATCTTCATTGAAAGGCTTAAGATGACAAAAACAAGATCTTGAAGAATTTCTCAATAATGTGCCTTGGTTATGGTAGGTAAGGAAATGAGAAAATTTTCTCAGTCAAATTCTTCATGACCTCTGAATAGTGGGTGACCCAACGGGTCACGGACTGTCTAGTATATGATGAAATTAAGGATACTCTTCACTTAATGATCAATTATATAAAATTAATAATCCTGTATAGTTGAAATATGTCTATATGGACACTCATTTTCAAGAATACATGTCTAAACGAGTGAAAAGCTACCTGTTTGTACCTACAATACATGAGCTCTTACAGTCTGTTCATTTGAATTCATACATAGTTCTTGATGTATCTTTCTCAATATACGTTTTAAATAGAATTTAACCAAGTTTATACTGGGTAGAAATATAAAACAAACTCTACTATCAGTTTGATATTCGTGTTTGCTTTAAATTTCTACCAAATAAAAAACTTGGTCAGTTTATAACAAATTTTGAATCAAGTTTTTTTTTAATTGCATGGAGAATTTGGGGATGAAGAGTATAACAAAATATATTGAGTTACCTTTAGAAGTTTCTTTTTTCTTTACCAATTTATGGTTTGTTATTAAAGGATGCAGTTGCATGTTTTGTATACAAAACTAAAATCTAAGGTTATCATTTTCAGTGACAAAACATTCGAGGTTGGACCGCAAGTTGTTGTTGATTTTTTGTAAAGATTGTTTGTTTGTTTTAGAATTTCGCGCAAAGCTGCACGAGTGCTATCTGCGCTAGCCGTCCCTAATTTAGCAGTGTAAGACTAGAGGGAAGGCAGCTAGTCATCACCACCCGCCGCCAACTCTTGGGCTACTCTTTTACCAAAGAATAGTGGGATTGACTGTCACATAATAACGCCCCCACGGCTGAAAGGGCGAGAATGTTTGATGTGACGGGGATTCGAACCCGCGACTCTCAGGTTGCGAGTCGAGCGCCCTAACCACCTGGCCATGCTGGGCCCTTTTTGTAAGGATCGAAGTGTTTAATGTTCATAATGTAAAAACCAATGTGCGTGTTTTTATGAAATACGGAAGTATGTTTGTTTGTTTGGAATTAAGGACAAAGCTACACAATGGGCTATCTATGCTCTGCCCATCACGGGTATCGACACCCGGTTTCTAGCATTGGAAGTCCTCAGACATACCGCTGTGCCACTGGGGGGCACGGAAGTATGAACACTAGTATTTTTTCTTTTCTACAAGAACGTATAATATGGTAATTCTTTTTCTATAGTGAATTGTATATGAACAAAGAGGTGGCTGAATGAGTTACGAAGAAAAACGACGACTTATCTTTTCCGAAACATAAAATTTATTATAACTTTATTATTGAAAACAGCAGATTCTGCACACTTCTTGCGATCATAGATATATATACACACATTTATATTATAATTTGTAAACTATACTTTCCAAGGATTTTGTTGAATTCATTGCTAAGTTTGTGTTTTTTGTTAAATTCAGAACGCAATAAAATGATCACCTGCAAACGTGGCTTTAGTTGTGTCACTTCTCTTCTTGTTGCCAGTCTGGAGTACCTTTGACTTTCCTCATTGGTCAGTTGACCATTGGTAACCGGCAAGTTGAACTTGTGGGGTCCCGGCCCGAAAGTCTTTTGAGATGACAGATCTGTCGCTCAGTTATTTAAGGTGACTGTACTTTGTAGGTTGATCAGTGCTTTCAGGTCGTTTCCAGCGAAAGAGTTCAGTATAATGACACAGCCTGTTATTAACAGCTCTTGTGAATTTCAAACTAACTTAAATATTATAATTTCGTTTGTCAAATTTCGCATCGATCTCTTTTTGTCGCATTTTTCTCCTTTAAACGTCGTGGGTCAGTGGTAATTCTACGACCTTACGACGCTAAAATCTGGGATCTGATTCCACGGAGTGAACACAGCAGATAGTCAAATGTGGCTTTGCTATAAAACAAATTACATCAAACCACTTAAACACGTACACCCCCTTCCAAATCCCATAATATTTTAACTGTAAGTTGGTGAGGAAGGTATGTAAAGGCTTCTGATTATCTTTATCTGATTCTACCATGTGTTATGTGTGACTTAGTATTTTCAGTTACAGTTCTGTGTCATTTTATTATTGCTAAGATTGTTTCGATTTGATACAATATTTTCCCAGTGTAATATAACCATATGAATTATATTTTTATTTCCAGAACTTGTCTCTCTGTACGTTAAGTTATATATTATTAGTTCTGTTCATCATTATGCTCCGTATGCATGATGTGACCAAGGTTTGCAATGTCTTCATAACATCAACGAGAGAATATGCACATTTGCGAGTTGTAAGAAGGGAGACAAAAATAAAAAAAAATTAACCTTTCTTCATTTGTTGTTTATTTCATTTACATTACTTTGTTTAAAACAGGGTTTTCACAAATTGTAGTTGACTGCCAGTTGTTAATGTTAATACGGAACCACGTGTCTCTCCTTGCTTTAAAGTTACAGAATATCATCCATAAGTGCACATCTTAATATAGCTGCGGTCGAATCACCTAAAAGTGAAATCACAAGTACATCTACACAAGGTTTCAAGTAACAGGCCACTGTAGCATGTAACCATAAAATTATTTGATTATTTCAACATTGATGCCATAAGTGTTAACAATGCCCAAAGAATGTCATTTTAATTCTCTAGAATAAATCAGTTCTTTTTTATAAACCGAGGATTAAAATTATGTTAGCTTACACGTATCAGTTGTGTTCAAATAAACAGGGAATTCTTTCGAATTCTAAATCTACTGTAGAGCATTCAATGTGTTTGATATTTAAACTATTAATAAGTTTTATGAAGTATTTTGTCTTTTTTTTTCGTGTGTTGTAATAGTGTTTGGTATATAAAATATGAATATGTTTCCATCAAGTATCCCCCCCCCAGTGGCACAGCGGTATGTCTGCGGACTTACAACGCTAGAATCCGCGTTTCGATACCCGTGGTGGGCAGAGCACAGATAGCCCATTGTGTAGCTTTGTGCTTAATTACAAACATACAAACCATCAAGTATATTGTCTTTTTTTTATAATCAGTTATATTTTTCATACGACAACAGTTTTAGTCTTATTGTATTTCTAAATACTATATTATTTATTCGGTCCCTCAGGATTTCTCCGAGAAGAAAAGTATATAAGAGATTTCATCCTCACCATGTCCGCCATATGCATTATCGACGACGCTTTTTACTCAATGCTAGAGCTTATCAGTCTGGCTAAGATACAACAAACATAATAGTAGTTGGAACGCTATTTATAGAAGCCATTTGTTAGAATGATAATTTTTGTAAACGACCACTATTATTAAGCAAAACGCATCGTCGTTAATGGATATGACGACATGGCATAAGGTACTTGAAATACTGTTATCTTATACTCTCTTCTTCTTTAAAAAACAACAACATCAGGTCCAAAATAAAGAATGTGTATAGTGTTTAAAAATAAAATAAGCCTAATACCTCTGTCTATTTTGTGGAAAATGTTATTGATTATAATTAGGATAGTTTGTCCGGAAGACAGCCGCATATGCAAATTCCAAATTGGACTCATTGATTATCATGAAGTCAATCGTAAGAGGAATTTATCATGCATACCAGACTTTAACATTGAATATGATGGACAACAAAGATTAGAAGTCTATAATACGGCCACAGCGTAAGAAGTGGCCAATTAATAGCATATTATAAAAATACACGTAAAGGATTTATAATCTGTCAATTTCTTCAATATGCTCACTCCATGTGTCATATTATTTGACACAAGTTAATAATCTCAAAACATTTTTGCAAAAATTTGTTCAAAATGAGATTTTAAATAACAAAAAAAAAAATGTTGGCAGCTAATTTAGGCTGTGTTTACATAATTATACAATGTTGATTATTGACTTCAGTTCTTCCTAAGCTGCCGAAGTCCACAATCAACCTTATCTAAATGTTATTTCTGATTTCATTCTCAGTAACAAATGGATCAATCTTTTTAAATCCAGGCTTCTGAATTAAAATAGTTGTGACGTCATCTGCCCAGAAAAATGGCATTTCTTCATATTGTTACGTCTCTGGTCGTTTGTTAATTTCCGGTATAAATTCTTCCCGAGGAACTTCAGCGATACAAGTCCTTTCTTAAATAAAACTAGTTTATTCTTTCTCAGTACAACTTTGAAATACACAGAATTTTCACAGTCACTTTAACTAATACACACGCTATAATTCACAACGATTCACGCACTTTACTTCCGGGCACTACGGCTCACTTGACTCAATTATCTGTCTCTATATCTCTCTTCAATCTGCCATTTGCAATTCTTTATGCCGTCACTCTTCCTCTCCGCTTTATTTGCCGGGCTTATATACAAAAATAGAGGTCATCTGGCAAACACTAGAGTTGCCAGGAACAGTCATGATCCTTCTCGAAACTCATCACGTGTTACCAGCGTCACTTGACTTCCGCTGTCGTAACAATATTCTTTCAGCTTGGCAAAATTAAAACTACAAGTGAGAGAATTCTACTTTTTTTCGTGTATTAATTTGTGTGTGTTATATATCACGTCCCAGCTGGTGAAGCACGATTTGTGTTAGGCTATAAAGTACACTCTTCTATTAGTAACATTTATCGAACTAGTCATGAACGGTAGTCTGAAAGTTTATTAGATTGTTAACTGTATAATGTGTTATTGGGTTACTTCATTATTACTCATATAATGTCCAATAGATGGCGCGAGTACTATTACTAGAGTGTTAGCGACTGAGGCACTAATTGATCAGAAATTGTATTTACAATACGTTTTAACGTCTCAAAAGTTTAACCTCAGTATCAAATTTTTTCTAGTGTGAATATGACATTTTTAGTTCAAATAGACAATTGTTATATTTACAAATGAACGATCAAGAAGTTAGAATATTTTACACCATATATAAAATAATATTTTGTTTCCATTTCTAGACCGACATAGTGTCTTTGGTGCAATTCAAAATTTAAATATTCCATAAAATAAGTATCAGCTTTGACTTTCATTTAATTACTTATATTTTGAAGGTTCAAGATCATATGATGTTTGTTTGTTGTTAAGCGCAAAGTTGTGTTTATTTCGGGGGTATTGAAACGCTGTTTTTAATGTTCACCTTACCACCGAGCCACCGGAGAGTTGATGTTACGTTTTTCCTAAATAAGGAGAAGAATATCATTTAGATGTTAAATAAATAAATGAATATTTGTGCGAGATAAAACAAAAATTAAAAACTCTGGAGTAATTGTAACAAAAAAAAAGATGAATGAAATTTTTTATTTCTAGATTAACATAATGCATTTTTATACACTCGAACCGTTCCATAACATTAACATTGTGAAATTATCATCATTTTCTTTACAATACTTGTAAAAAAATCTAAAGTATCAATTTTTAGTGAAAGCAATTTAAACAAGAAAAAAAGAACTCGACTTCAATCTCGTGCACTTTCATAATAAGCTGGTTGGAAAATAATAAATTATTTATTTAATACTATTGTTTGTTTGTTGAATTTCGTGCAAAGCTACTCGAGGGTTATCTGCACTAACCATCCCCACTTTTGAAATGATAGACTAGTGGGAATTCAACTATTCAACACCACCCACCGCCAACTCTTGGGTTACTCTTTACCAATGACCATCACATAACAACTTTCCCCGCGGCTGAAAGAGCACATTTGTTCGGTAACGAGTTTCACTCTGCGACCCACAGATTGCGAGTTGATCGTCCTAACCACCATGCCTTCTCATTATTTAGAACACTGTTGATTCATATGATTAGTCTTGATAATTTGAATAATATTTTAGTAAGTAAAGAATTGACGTTCAAAAACTAGCTAATGAACTGGGTCTGACTCAAGTTAAATGAATTACTGAAATTAACAATTTTGTAATAAATTCACACTTCATCCTTTTCAATTCTTTATGCCCCAGTGGCACAGCGGCATGTCTCCGGACTTACAACGCTAGAATCCGGGTTTCGATACCCATG
>NW_013666074.1:243827-245306 GCF_000517525.1 Limulus polyphemus | reverse complement strand
GGCAGAGCACAGATAGCCCATTGCGTAGCTTTGTGCTTGATTACAAACAAAACAAACTATTCTTTATTTATTTATTTTTGCCTATTTTGCAGATTTATGAGTATTTGTAACTTCATTTATGGTAAAGTTACTAACACTACCTGTGGTCGTCCTTAATTTTGAACTACTGACCAGAGGGAAGGCAGCCAGTCAGTAACACCTTACCATCCGACACCCAAATTAAGGAATTGACTGTCACTCTTACATCGCACATACAGCTTAAAGTACAGGAAATATTTTGTGGTATCGCAAGTATTTGATACTGGCTCGCCAGGTCCGATCTCCAAAAGTCTACTACAAGTCTAATCCACGTCCTGAATTAAAGTAAGTTTGTACAACAAACCAATACAACTTTTGGGGGAGGGCATGGCCGGGTGATTAGGGCGCTTGACTCACAATCTGAGGATCGCGGGTTCGAATCATGCTCGCCCTTTCAGCCGTGGAGGAGTTATAATGTGACGGTCAATCCTGCTCTTCATTGGTAAAATAATAGCCCAAGCGTTGGCGGTGATGACTAGCTGCTTTCCCTCTAGCCTTTCACTGCTAAATTATGGACGGCTAGCGCAGATAGCCTTCGTGTAGCTTTGCGCGAAATTCAAAACAAATAACAACATAATTTTTTTTAAATTCCATTCTATCTTTTTTTTTTATTTTCACAAGGGTTATAAGCGCATAACTATCCATAATTTTGAAATGATAAACTAAATGGAAGGCAACTAGTCAGCTTTACCCACCACCAACGCTTGGGTGACTTTTGTTTGACCGAATATTGGAATTTTATCGCTAAGTTTATAACGCGGTCCTAAAAGTGTGGAATGCATTTTTGCTGTATCGGAACGCGAACCACGTCGGGTGTATTTTGCACATATCACCTACAATATATATATGTGTGTGTGTGTGGCAACAATTGTAGCACAATTAAACCATGCCAAATATGGTATAAAACTTTAAATTAAAGATACTTTTGGCTTTTGTTTTTATGTTCAATTTATAACGTACCAACGGCCGAAAGGCGAGAGTGTTCGTCCACTGGCTTTGACAGCGAGTCGAGCGCACTAGCCACCATGCCAGTCGAGGTTCTATACGGATGAAGTAATTACTTGGTGTCAAGATTTTTAAGACACTTTGTCAAGAAACCTAAATTACCAGTTATGATTGACGAGCTACTGGAGCAATATATTAAAAACAGAAAAGAAAAAAACGCTTCATACGTGATATCAGTTTTTGATTATACCGCAGTAAACATACACTAATGAATGTTTCATCGATTCATAAAAGCACGTATCGTTACCAAGAAAAAATGTACTAAATTTCTCTTTAAATATATATATATATATATATTGAAGAGAGAACATGGTAAATATCGATAACAAATAATACGTAATGAAGAGATCATGGCGTCCTACACGAGTACACAGGGTTTGTTTGTTTTGAATTTCG